>NC_092010.1:20797911-21097911 GCF_044704955.1 Pristiophorus japonicus
TGTGTGTAGGTGTGAGTGAGTGTGTGTGAGTGTGTGTGTATTTGAGTGTGTGTGAGTAGGTGTGTGTGTGTGTGAGAGTGTGTGTGTGTGTATTTGAGTGTGTATGAGAGTGTGTGTGTGTGTGTGTGTATTTGAGTGTGTGTGAGTAGGTGTGTGTGTGTGAGAGTGTGTGTGTGTGTGTGTGTGTGTATTTGAGTGTGTGTGAGTAGGTGTGTGTGTGTGAGAGTGTGTGTGTGTGTGTGTGTGTGAGTAAGATCCCTGACCAGTGCTGGGTTAGCCTGTTCTCTCTCACCCGGTGTGGTACTGAGCCCCACACAGAGCAGGAAAGGCCCAGGCTCCATCCGTGGCCTGTGCTAATAAGAACATAAGCAATAGGAGCAGGAGTAGGCCATATGGCCCCTCGAGCCTGCTCCGCCATTTAATAAGATCATGGCTGATCTGATCATGGACTCAGCTCCACTTCCCCGCCCGCTCCCCATAACCCTTTATTCCCTTATCGCTCAAAAATCTGTCTATCTCCACCTTAAATTTATTCAATGACCCAGCCTCCATAGTTCTCTGGGGCAGAGAATTCCACAGATTCACAACCCTCTGAGAAGAAATTCCTCCTCATCTCAGTTTTAAATGTGTGACTCCTTATTCTGAAACTATGCCCCCTAGTTCTACTTTCCCCTATGAGTGGAAATATCCTCTCTGCATCCACCTTGTCGAACCCCCTCATTTTCTGATATGTTTCGATAAGATCACCTCTTATTCTTCTGTAGTTTACATAGGGTAGAATGTGAGAGGCCAGCCAGGAGAGAAAGGAAGTGTGTTTCTGCACACGCATGGTGCTTCCGTTACCACCACTGCAGCCATTGGCTGGAGCTGTGGGACCCAAGGGAAACAGAGTTGCACCTGTTTAATGCTGGTTCATCCTTCAATTCAGTTGGAGACTTTGGTTGTGAACCTAATTGTGAGCTCAAATATGCCCTGACTTAGATGCCTCACTCTGGGTAAGATTGAACTCCTGCCATTCATCCTTGGCTTGTGTAAAATCTCAATGAAGTGAAACAGAAGGCACATAAAAGGAGGCTGCAGTGTTCAAACGGCTGCGATGTGAGTGAGACCAACGAGTCTTTGAAAGGAGGTTCTGAGCCACTGAGTTTCTGCTGCGTCTTGGGCGCCATCTGCTGCACAAACCCTGCACTGCAGGTTGTGCTCAACCCAGAAACCCATTCCAAAGTTTTGCTCACTCTCTGGGGCCGAAATTGAGGGTCCGGATCAGGCCCATTACCGCGGGTTTGCGGGGGCCATGCGGCGGAATCGAGTGGCCGCCGCGTTGCAGTCGACGGGCCCCCGCGACCCATATTCAGCGCGGGAGTTTTTGGGGGCAGTGTCCACTTCGGCCCTGATGCGGTGTGGTCCAGCGGCCGTGATGATGTCATTATAGTGCGCACCGCTGCCGCACGGTCACGCCACCTATTGTCAGCGTGTTTTGTGACAGTGCCCTCGCCAGCTTTTTGGCTGGGTGCACTTTGCCGGGCTGCTCGGGATCGCCAGAGGAAGAGAACAGACGTTCGGTGCGATTAGGTATTTTGTACGCAAACTTTGTCGGATCTTTCTGTGGGTCTTTGGAAAACCTGCAGCAGGCTTTTGAGAACCTTTGAGAGTTGACAACACTCTTTCACTCTCAGTGAATAGTCGTGGCCTGTGGGCCTTGTCATGTATTTCACCATCTTGCAATGACTATAAGTATGTAACTGTAACTCATGCATACTGTACCTGTACCCTTGTAATGCACACCCTGACCACAGGGAGTGAGCTCCTCACCTGGGCTTCCAGGTATAAAAGGGGAGGTCCCACCCAGGATCAGCACTCTTTAGTCCTGGGAATAAAGTGAAGGTGACAGAGTGACCGTGTCTGATATATCCATGCCTCATGTGAGTTTGTAACAAGGTGCAGAGACACAACATCTGGCGACGAGAAACGGGAATCAATGAGGATAGCCACCGGCGGCACAGAGGAACGCGACTGTGTGGGTGAGGACTGGGACTACTTTGTGGAAAGACTCCAGCAGAGCTTTGTCACAAAGGACTGGCGGGAAGAGGCAGCGGCTGACAAGCGGAGGGCGCATCTACTGACCAGCTGTGGTCCACAGACGTATGCGCTAATGAAAGACCTGCTCGCACCCCAAAAGCCAGCGGACAAGTCCTTCGAAGAGCTCAGCCAGCTGATCAGTGACACCACCCAGGTAGCAACAAGCTCCTGGCAACAGGGACAATGGAAAGGGGATCGGCAAGTCACGCCATCACGAGGAACAATACATCCTGTGATGGGACAATTAACATCCCCCATCAGAGTGCTTAGAAACTGCCAAAATGGCCATCAGAGAGGAATGCCTGGGAATAGTCCTTTTGTTAACAGCAACCTCAGCTCATGTTGGAGATGTGGGGGCAGACACACTGCAAAAATCTGCAGGTTCCAACTTTACACCTGTAGGATTTGTAATGTCAAGGGACACCTGGCCAGGATGTGCAAAAAGGCAGTAGCGAGGCTAGTCTGCGAGACAGAGGAACCAGACGAGGGGTCTGCAATGCAGGATGAGGCCTGGGGAACAACCATGGATGCTGAAGTTCAGAGGGTTCATGTGGCTGACGTCCACAGCTCATACACCAAAACGCCACCCATGATGATGAAAGTCTTACTGAATGGCATCCCGGTGCACATGGAGCTGGATACCGGAGCTAGCCAGTCACTCATGAGCGCCCAACAATTTGAGAGACTATGGCCACACAGAGCTAACAGGCCCAAATTGGAACGCATTGAGACACAGCTACGTATGTACACCAAAGAGATCATCCCAGTGCTGGGCAGTGCAAACTTGGTGGTAACGCATAACGGATCACAGAACCGGCTGCCACTCTGGATTGTTCTGGGAAATGGCCCCGCGCTCTTGGGGAGGAGTTGGCTAGCTGAGATGAATTGGAAATGGGGGGATGTGCACGCCATTTCATCCGTGGAGCGAAGTTCATGCTCGCAGGTATTGCAAAAATTCGAGTCACTCTTTCAACCCGTTATCGGAACGTTCAAGGGCACCAAAGTAGTGATACACACCACTCCGGACGCCAGACCAGTGCACCACAAAGACAGAGCGTTGCCGTACGTGATGCGTGAAAAAATTGAAATTGAACTGGACAGGCTGCTCAGAGAGGGCATAATTTCGCCCGTTGAGTTCAGCGACTGGGCAAGTCCCATTGTTCCCGTCCTCAAAGCAGATGGCTCGGTCAGGATTTGTGACGACTACAAAGCCACCATCAACCGAGTGTCGCTGCAAGACCAATACCCGCTCCCGAGAGCGGAGGACCTTTTTGCCACGCTGGCAGGTGGTAAGCTGTTCACGAAGCTGGACCTCACTTCAGCCTACATGACTCAGGAACTGGCTGAAGAATCCAAGTTTCTGACCACCATCACGACACACAAAGGATTATTTGTTTACAATAGGTGCCCGTTTGGCATTCGTTCAGCAGCGACTATCTTTCAGCGAAACATGGAAAGTTTGCTCAAGTCCATCCCTGGAATGATCGTGTTCCAAGACGACGTCCTTATAACGGGTCGAGACACTGAGGAATACCTCCGCAACCTGGAGGAGGTGCTACGCCGATTGGATCGGGTAGGCCTGCGGCTGAAAAAGGCCAAGTGCGTGCTTTTGGCCCCAGAGGTCGAGTTCCTGGGCAGGAGGGTTGCCGCAGACGGGATCCGGCCCACTGAATCAAAAACTGAGGTGATTCACCGGGCGCCCAGGCCCGGCAACACGTCAGAGTTGCGATCATTCCTGGGACTCTTGAACTATTTTGGGAACTTCCTGCCGAACTTAAGCACATTGTTGGAGCCGTTACACATGCTCCTCCGTAAAGGTTGTGAATGGTCTTGGGGGGATTGTCAAGAACGGGCTTTCAATAAGGCGAGGAACCTGCTGTGTTCCAACAAACTGTTGACTTTGTATGACTCCTGTAAAAAACTGGTTTTAAAATGCGATGCGTCATCCTACGGGGTTGGGTGTGTTTTGCAGCAGGGCAACGATGACGGCCGACTCCAACTGGTGGCTTACACCTCCAGGTCGCCCTCCCAGGCAGAGCATGGATACGGCATGGTCGAGAAGGAGGCACTCGCGTGTGTGTACGGTGTGAAAAAGATGCACCAGTACCTTTTTGGTAGACGGTTCGAGCTAGAGACTGACCACAAGCTGTTAACATCCCTGTGGTCTGACAGCAAGGCTGCCAACGCCAATGCGTCAGCTCGCATACAGCAATGGGCTCTCACGCTGGCTGCGTATGACTACACCATACGGCACCGGCCAGGCACCGAAAATTTCGCTGACGCACTCAGCAGGCTCCCACTGGCCACCACCGAGGGGGCGTCGGAGCAAAGCGTCGAGATGGTCATGGCCGTTGAGGCTTTTGACACTGCGGGCTCCCCCATCACAGCCCACCAGATCAAACTCTGGACCTACAGGGACCCCCTCCTATCCATGATAAAGAAATGTGTCCTGACTGGGGATTGAGCGCCCGCACACAGGGCGTGCCCCGAGGAAGTCAGGCCGTTTCAGAGATGGATGGATGAACTCTCCATCCAAGCCGACTGCCTGCTATGGGGCAGCCGGGTAGTCATGCCCCAGAAGGGAAGGGAAGCGTTCATCAGGGAACTCCACAGCGAGCACCCAGGCATCATGCTAATGAAGGGCATTGCCCGGTCACACGTGTGGTGGCCGGGAATTGACTCAGACCTGGAACACTGGGTTCACAGGTGCACGACGCGTGCCCAGCTGGGCAATGCCCCCAGGGAGGCCCCACTCAGCCCGTAACCATGGCCTGGTGGGCCATGGTCACGTATTCACGTGGACTATGCAGGCCTGTTCATGGGAAAAATGTTCCTGATCGTTGTCAATGCATACTCGAAGTGGATCGAGTGCATCATATTGAACTCGTGCACGACATCCATCACTGTGGAGAGTCTGCATACGGTTTTCGCGACCTGCCGGACATCCTGGTCAGCGATAATGGCCCGTGTTTTACCAGCCATGAATTCTAGGAGTTTATGTCGGGCAATGAGATCAAGCACGTCCGGACAGCGCCGTTCAAGCCGGCCTCCAATGGCCAGGCGGAACGGGCGGTCCAAGTCATAAAGCAGGGCATGCTACGCATCCAAGGACCCTCCCTTCAATGCCGCCTATCGCGCCTCCTGCTGGCCTACAGGTCCTGCCCGCACTCGCTCACAGGAGTCCCGCCAGCGGAACTCCTCATGAAATGCATGCTCAAGACACGGCTGTCCCTTATTCACCCAGCCCTGGCAGACATTGTTGAGGGCAAGCGCCAGTCCCAAACCGAGCTCCATGATCAAGGCTCGAGGGAGAGGTATATAGAAATAGATGACCCGGTATTTGTTCTTAACCATGCTTTGGGACCCAAATTGCTTGAGGGCACTGTAATTGGCAAAGAAGGAAACAGGATGATGGTGGTCAGACTAAACAATGGGCAGATATGCCGCAAACACTTGGACCAAGTAAAGACAAGGTTCAGTGCAGACACGGAGGAACCGGAAGAAGAGCATGATGAGATAGCACCCACACCACTGCCAGCGCACGAGCAACAAAGACAGTCCTCAGCATGCACAGTCCCTGCGGCCAGCCCGGACAGGCCGGAATCATCTCAAGTGACAGAGACGTGTGCTGAGGCTCTGCCACCAGAGCCACAACTGCGGCGCTCCACGAGAGAGCGCCGACCACCCGACAGACTTAACCTCTGAAACTAAAAGACTTAAGGGGGGAGGTGATGCCATATATTTCACCACCTTGCTATGACTATAAGTATGTAACTGTAACTCATGCATACTGTACCTGTACCCTTGTAATGCACACCCTGACCACAGGAGGTGAGCTCCTCACCTGGGCTTCCAGGTATAAAAGGGGAGGTCCCACCCAGGATCAACACTCTTCAGTTCTGGAAATAAAGTGAAGGTCACAGAGTGACCGTGTCTGATATATCCATGCCTCGTGTGAGTTTGTAACAAGGTGCAGAGACACAACAGGCCTCATTCTCTACTGCACACAAACCTGCTTGTGAGGGTCGAGCATAGAACATAAGAACATAAGAAATAGGAGCAGGAGTAGGCCATACGGCCCCTCGAGCCTGCTCCACCATTTAATAAGATCATGACTGATCTGATCACGGACTCAGCTCCACTTCCCCGCCCGCTCCCCATAACCCTTTACTCCCTTATTGCTCAAAAATCTGTCTCTCCGCCTTAAATATATTCAATGACCCAGCCTCCACAGCTCTCTGGGACAGAGAATTCCACAGATTTACAACCCTCTGAGAGAAGAAATTCCTCCTCATCTCAGTTTTAAATGGGCGGCCCCTTATTCTGAAACTATGGCCCCTAGTTTTAGTTTCCCCTATGAGTGGAAATATTCTCTCTGCATCCACCTTGTCGAGCCCCCTCGTTATCTTATATGTTTTGATAAGATCACCTCTCATTCTTCTGAACTCCAATGAGTATAGGCCCATTGGACTTCAGAACAATATGAGTTTGCAGACAGAATAGGCTCAGTGTTGGTAGGGCAACGCCTTGTGCATGTTGCGGGAGACAGGGCGGCACGCAGAAGAAGGTGGCACCGTCAGCAACGGGTACAGAGGCAGCGGGCAAGGGAGGTAGCAGCCATGGCTGCCCAACATGGAGAAGGGCCTCCAGAAGTCCACAGACCTCCACGTAGAGAGGGTGGCCAGGAGGGAGATAGCGTGACGAGGCGGGTCAGGTACGCTGATCCCCCGCACCACATACTGGGCCAGGAGCCTTGCCAGCAGCAGCCTGCAGAGGCTCCAGACCATCACCAGGAACAGGGAGCAGGCGATCAGCCAGCTGGCATCGGAGGGGCCCAGCACAGAGCTGGGGGGAAGGAGGCCCGACTGCCAAAGGGTGTACCGACGTCAGTTCTCCTTCCTGGAGCTCAGTAATGAGCAATGTTTGCGAAGGCTGCGATTTAGAAAGAACATCCTGAGGGAGCTGTCCAATGTCCTGCAAACAGATCTGCAGCCTCACACAAGGCTCAGGGCAGCTCTCACCATTGAGACCAAGGTCACCATAGCTCTCAATATTTACGCAATGGGCTGGTTCTGGTCTGGCACTGCAGATATATCGAACATCTCCCAATTCTCTGCCCATCGCTCCATCCGGCAGGTGACCAATGCTCTGTATCGGAGAAACGTCACCTTTCCGATGACCAGGGAGAAGCAGGTGGAGTGGCAGGCCGGATTTATCCGGATTGCTGGGTTCCCCAGGGTGCAGGAGGCCATCGACTGCACACATGTCGGACTGAGGGCCCCACTGAACCATCCCGAACTCTTTATCAACAGAAAGGGATTCCCCTCCCTGAATGTGCAGCTGGTGTGTGTACCACCAGCGTTGGATCCTGGCAGTTGATGCCAGGTACCCAGGCAACAGCCACGATTCCTTCATCCTGTGCCAGAGCAGTGTGCCCGCCGTCTTCACCTGGCTCTCATTAGGGGCCAGCCGCTGGAGGTCGAGCCAGCAGTACCACCTGAGGAGGAGGTGGAGGAGGAGGGGGGAGGAGGAGGGGGGAGGAGGGAAAGGAGGAAGAGAAGGAGGGGGAGGAGGAGGAGGAGGAGGAGGGAGAGGAGGAGGAGAGGGAGGAGGAGGAGGAGGGAGAGGAGGTGGAGAAAGAGGTGGAGGAGGAGGAGGAGAGGGAGGAGGAGGAGGAGGGAGAGGAGGTGGAGAAAGAGGTGGAGGAGGAGGGAGAGGAGGAGGAGGGAGGAGGGAAAGGAGGGAGAGAAGGAGGGAGAGGAGGAGGAGGAGGGAGAGGAGGAGGAGAGGGAGGAGGAGGAGGGAGAGGAGGAGGGAAAGGAGGGAGAGAAGGAGGGAGAGGAGGAGGAGGAGGAGGAGGGAGAGGAGGAGGAGAGGGAGGAGGAGGAGGAGGGAGAGGAGGTGGAGAAAGAGGTGGAGGAGGAGGGAGAGGAGGAGGAGGGAGGAGGGAAAGGAGGGAGAGAAGGAGGGAGAGGAGGAGGAGGAGGAGGGAGAGGAGGAGGAGAGGGAGGAGGAGGAGGGAGAGGAGGAGGGAAAGGAGGGAGAGAAGGAGGGAGAGGAGGAGGAGGAGGAGGGAGAGGAGGAGGAGGGAGAGGAGGAGGGAGAGGAGGAGGAGGAGGGAGAGGAGGAGGAGGAGGAGGAGGTGGAGGAGGAGGAGGTGAATGAGGATGAGGATGAGGATGGGTCTGGGCAGCTTCCACACAGGTGTTCCCTGTGTGGAAGCTGCAGATGTCCTTCGAGGACGCCCTCGACCAGCTTTGGGCCTGGAAGGGCCGGCTGGAGACTGGTCAGCACCCTCCTGGGAGGGTTCAGTCTGGCTTGGCTCAAGCGAAGCCATGCGTGGAGGCACTTGCAGAGTGACAGGTCCGGGGTCAGGAATGCTGCGAGACGGAGGGAGCGTATTATCTGTATCCTGGCCCGAGGAGCCGGAGTCACTCACCAGGGGGCAGCACATTACCACCATCACCAATCTGAGGGAGCTCAGGTCGGGGCTGTGGGGCCACACCGGAAGGTCCCCCGTGGCTCGTGGTGGACACAGCAACACTGAGGTGTCGGGGGGCATCGAGTTGAGTCTGCATGAGGAGACACGGTCTCAAAGCCACCAGACATGGCAGCAGTAAGACACCCCGTGGCAGCAGTAAGACACCCCGTGGCAGCAGTAAGATGCTCCGTGGCAGCAGTAAGACACCCCGTGGCAGCAGTAAGACACTCCGTGGCAGCAGTAAGACACTCCGTGGCAGCAGTAAGACACTCCGTGGCAGCAGTAAGATGCTCCGTGGCAGCAGTAAGATGCTCCGTGGCAGCAGTAAGACGCTCCGTGGCAGCAGTAAGATGCTCCGTGGCAGCAGTAAGATGCTCCGTGGCAGCAGTAAGATGCTCCGTGGCAGCAGTAAGATGCTCCGTGACAGCAGTAAGATGCTCCGTGGCAGCAGTAAGACGCTCCGTGGCAGCAGTAAGACACCCCGTGGCAGCAGTAAGACACTCCGTGGCAGCAGTAAGACACTCCGTGGCAGCAGTAAGATGCTCCGTGGCAGCAGTAAGACACCCCGTGGCAGCAGTAAGACACCCCGTGGCAGCAGTAAGACACTCCGTGGCAGCAGTAAGACGCTCCGTGGCAGCAGTAAGACACTCCGTGGCAGCAGTAAGACACTCCGTGGCAGCAGTAAGACACCCCGTGGCAGCAGTAAGACACCCCGTGGCAGCAGTAAGACACCCCGTGGCAGCAGTAAGACACCCCGTGGCAGCAGTAAGACACCCCGTGGCAGCAGTAAGACATCCCGTGGCAGCAGTAAGACACCCCGTGGCAGCAGTAAGACACTCCGTGGCAGCAGTAAGACACCCCGTGGCAGCAGTAAGACACTCCGTGGCAGCAGTAAGACACCCCGTGGCAGCAGTAAGACACCCCGTGGCAGCAGTAAGACGCTCCGTGGCAGCAGTAAGACACCCCGTGGCAGCAGTAAGACACCCCGTGGCAGCAGTAAGATGCTCCGTGGCAGCAGTAAGACGCTCCGTGGCAGCAGTAAGACGCTCCGTGGCAGCAGTAAGACACCCCGTGGCAGCAGTAAGACACTCCGTGGCAGCAGTAAGACACTCCGTGGCAGCAGTAAGACACCCCGTGGCAGCAGTAAGACACCCCGTGGCAGCAGTAAGACACTCCGTGGCAGCAGTAAGATGCTCCGTGGCAGCAGTAAGACACTCCGTGGCAGCAGTAAGACACTCCGTGGCAGCAGTAAGACACCCCGTGGCAGCAGTAAGACACCCCGTGGCAGCAGTAAGACACCCCGTGGCAGCAGTAAGACACCCCGTGGCAGCAGTAAGACACCCCGTGGCAGCAGTAAGACACCCCGTGGCAGCAGTAAGACACCCCGTGGCAGCAGTAAGACACCCCGTGGCAGCAGTAAGACACCCCGTGGCAGCAGTAAGACACCCCGTGGCAGCAGTAAGACACCCCGTGGCAGCAGTAAGATGCTCCGTGGCAGCAGTAAGACACCCCGTGGCAGCAGTAAGACACCCCGTGGCAGCAGTAAGATGCTCCGTGGCAGCAGTAAGACACCCCGTGGCAGCAGTAAGACACCCCGTGGCAGCAGTAAGACACCCCGTGGCAGCAGTAAGACACCCCGTGGCAGCAGTAAGACACCCCGTGGCAGCAGTAAGACACTCCGTGGCAGCAGTAAGACACCCCGTGGCAGCAGTAAGACGCTCCGTGGCAGCAGTAAGACACCCCGTGGCAGCAGTAAGACGCTCCGTGGCAGCAGTAAGACACCCCGTGGCAGCAGTAAGACACCCCGTGGCAGCAGTAAGACGCTCCGTGGCAGCAGTAAGACGCCCCGTGGCAGCAGTAAGACGCTCCGTGGCAGCAGTAAGATGCTCCGTGGCAGCAGTAAGATGCTCCGTGGCAGCAGTAAGACACCCCGTGGCAGCAGTAAGATGCTCCGTGGCAGCAGTAAGACACCCCGTGGCAGCAGTAAGATGCTCCGTGGCACCAGTAAGACACCCCGTGGCAGCAGTAAGACGCTCCGTGGCAGCAGTAAGACACTCCGTGGCAGCAGTAAGACACCCCGTGGCACCAGTAAGATGCTCCGTGGCAGCAGTAAGATGCTCCGTGGCATCAGTAAGATGCTTCGTGGCAGCAGTAAGATGCTCCGTGGCAGCAGTAAGACGCTCCGTGGCACCAGTAAGATGCTTCGTGGCAGCAGTAAGATGCTCCGTGGCACCAGTAAGACACCCCGTGGCACCAGTAAGATGCTCCGTGGCAGCAGTAAGATGCTCCGTGGCAGCAGTTAGACGCTCCGTGGCAGCAGTAAGATGCTCCGTGGCAGCAGTAAGATGCTCCGTGGCAGCAGTAAGATGCTCCGTGGCAGCAGTAAGATGCTCCGTGGCACCAGTAAAATGCTCCGTGGCACCAGTAAGACACCCCGTGGCAGCAGTAAGATGCTCCGTGGCAGCAGTAAGATGCTCCGTGGCAGCAGTAAGACGCTCCGTGGCACCAGTAAGATGCTCCGTGGCAGCAGTAAGATGCTCCGTGGCAGCAGTAAGATGCTCCGTGGCAGCAGTTTGACACTCCGTGGTTTGGCACTGGTCTGACAGGTCCTGCCTCTCTCCATCCAGTGCTGACACTGGGTCCCGGGATTGTGTCTAGACCTGACACTGGTCTGACAGGTCCTGCCTCTCTCCGTCCAGTGCTGACACTGGGTCCCGGGATTGTGTCTAGACCTGACACTGGTCTGACAGGTCCTGCCTCTCTCCATCCAGTGCTGACACTGGGTCCCGGGATTGTGTCTAGACCTGACACTGGTCTGACAGGTCCTGCCTCTCTCCGTCCAGTGCTGACACTGGGTCCCGGGATTGTGTCTAGACCTGACACTGGTTTGACAGGTCCTGCCTCTCTCCGTCCTGTGCTGACACTGGGTTGTGGGGTTGTGTCTAGACCTGGCACTAGTCTGACAGGTCCTGCCTCTCTCCATCCTGTGCTGACACTGGGTCCAGGCATTGTGTCTAAATCTGGCGCTGGTCTGACAGGTCCTGCCTCTCTCCATCCTGTGCTGACACTGGGTCCAGGCATTGTGTCTCGACCTGGTGCTGACACTCGGTTTCTCATAAGAACATAAGAACATAATAAATAGGATCAGGAGCAGGCCATATGGCCCCTCGAGCCTGCTCCGCCATTCAATAAGATCATGGTTGATCTGATCATGGACTCAGCTCCACTTCCCTGCCCGCTCCCTATAACCCCTTATCCCCTTATCGTTTAAGAAACTGTCTATTTCTGTCTTAAATTTATTCAATGTCCCAGCTTCCACAGCTCTCTGAGGCAGCGAATTCCACAGATTTACAACCCTCTGAGAGAAGAAATTTCTCCTCATCTCTGTTTTAAATGGGCAGCCCCTTATTCTAAGATCATGCCCTCTAGTTCTAGTCTCCCCCATCAGTGGAAACATCCTCTCTGCATCCAACTTGTCAAGCACCCTCATAATCTTATACGTTTTGATAAGATCACCTCTCATTCTTCTGAACTCCAATGAGTAGAAGTCCAACCTACTCAACCTTTCCTCATAAGTCAACCCCCTCACCTCCGGAATCAACCTAGTGAATCTTTTCTGAACTGCCTCCAAAGCAAGTATATCCTTTCGTAAATATGGAAACCAAAACTGCACACAGTATTCCAGATGTGGCCTCACCAATACCTTATATAGCTGTAGTGAGACTTCCCTGCTTTTATACTCTATCCCCTTTGCAATAAAGGCCAAGATACCATTGACCTTCCTGATCACTTGCTGTACCTGCATACTAACCTTTTGTGTTTCATGCACAAGTACCCCCAGATCCCGCTGTCCTGCGGCACTTTGCAATCTTTCTCCATTTAAATAATAACTTGCTCTTTGATTTTTTTCTGCCAAAGTGCATGACCTCACACTTTCTAACATTATACTCCATCTGCCAAATGTTTGCCCACTCACTTAGCTTGTCTTATGTCCCTTTGCAGATTTTTTGTGTCCTACTCACACATTGCTTTTCCTCCCATCTTTGTATCATCAGCAAACTTGGCTACATTACACTCGGTCCCTTCTTCCAAGTCATTAATATAGATTGTAAATAGTTGAGGTCCCAGCACTGATCCCTGCGGCACCCCATTGGTTAGTGATTGCCAACCCGAGAATGAACCATTTATCCCGACTCTCTGTTTTCTGATAGTTAGTCAATCCCCTATGCATGCTAATATATCACCCCCAACCCCGTGAACTTTTATATTGTGTGTTAATCTTTTATGTGGCACGTTGTCAAATGCCTTCTGGAAGTCCAAATATACCACATCCACTGGTTCCCCTTTATCCACTCTGTTCGTTACATTATCAAAGAACTCCAGCAAATTTGTCATCTGCAGCATAAATCGGAGAAGGGCTGCCGTGATGGGGAGGTGGGGGATTGACGCATGGAAGCTGCAACTGGCAGACTTTCAGGGAAAGGCACAAAAGCCGCTGGAGCATTCAGGGAGAGAGAGCATTAAAGGAGGGTCCTCACTTACCCACTTTCAGGGAGAGAGAGCATTAAAGGAGGGTCCTCACTTCCCCACTTTCAGGGAGAGAGAGCATTAAAGGAGGGTCCTCACTTACCCACTTTCAGGGAGAGAGAGCATTAAAGGAGGGTCCTCACTTCCCCACTTTCAGGGAGAGAAAGTATTAAAGGAGGGTCCTCACTTACCCACTTTCAGGGAGAGAGAGCATTAAAGGAGGGTCCTCACTTACCCACTTTCAGGGAGAGAGAGCATTAAAGGAGGGTCCTCACTTACCCACTTTCAGGGAGAGAGAGCATTAAAGGAGGGTCCTCACTTACCCACTTTCAGGGAGAGAGAGCATTAAAGGAGGGTCCTCACTTACCCACTTTCAGGGAGAGAGAGCATTAAAGGAGGGTCCTCACTTACCCACTTTCAGGGAGAGAGAACACTAAAGGAGGGTCCTCACTTACCCACTTTCAGGGAGAGAGAGCATTAAAGGAGGGTCCTCACTGACCCACTTTCAGGGAGAGAGAACACTAAAGGAGGGTCCTCACTTACCCACTTTCAGGGAGAGAGAGCATTAAAGGAGGGTCCTCACTTACCCACTTTCAGGGAGAGAGAACATTAAAGGAGGGTCCTCACTGACCCACTTTCAGGGAGAGAGAACATTAAAGGAGTTCCTCACTTACCCACTTTCAGGGAGAGAAAGTATTAAAGGAGGTCCTCACTGACCCACTTTCAGGGAGAGAGAACATTAAAGGAGGTCCTCACTTACCCACTTTCAGGGAGAGAATGTATTAAAGGAGGTCCTCACTTACCCACTTTCATGGAGAGAGAACATTAAAGGAGGTCCTCACTTACCCACTTTCAGGGAGAGAAAGTATTAAAGGAGGGTCCTCACTTACCCACTTTCAGGGAGAGAGAGTATTAAAGGAGGTCCTCACTTACCCACTTTCATGGAGAGAGAACATTAAAGGAGGGTCCTCACTTACCCACTTTCAGGGAGAGAGAACATTAAAGGAGCTCCTCACTTACCCACTTTCAGGGAGAGAGAGTATTAAAGGAGGTCCTCACTTACCCACTTTCAGGGAGAGAGAACATTAAAGGAGGGGGTCACTTACCCACTTTCAGGGAGAGAGAGTATTAAAGGAGCTCCTCACCTACCCACTTTCAGGGAGAGAGAACATTAAAGGAGGTCCTCACTTACCCACTTTCAGGGAGAGAACATTAAAGGAGGTCCTCAGTTACCCACTTTCAGGGAGAGAGAACATTAAAGGAGGGTCCTCACTTACCCACTTTCAGGGAGAGAGAACATTAAAGGAGGTCCTCACTTACCCACTTTCAGGGAGAGAAAATTAAAGGAGGTCCTCACTTACCCACTTTCAGGGAGAGAGAACATTAAAGGAGGTCCTCACTTACCCACTTTCAGGGAGAGAGAACATTAAAGGAGGTCCTCACCTACCCACTTTCAGGGAGAGAGAACATTAAAGGAGGTCCTCACTTACCCACTTTCAGGGAGAGAGAACATTAAAGGAGGTCCTCACCTACCCACTTTCAGGGAGAGAGAACATTAAAGGAGGTCCTCACTTACCCACTTTCAGGGAGAGAGAACATTAAAGGAGGGTCCTCACTTACCCACTTTCAGGGGGAGAGAACATTAAAGGAGGTCCTCACTTACCCACTTTCAGGGAGAGAGGACATTAAAGGACGGTCCTCACTTACCCACTTTCAGGGAGAGAGAGCATTAAAGGAGGTCCTCACTTCCCCACTTTCAGGGAGAGAAAGCATTAAAGGAATTCTTGACTTACCCAAATGGGCATCGGCAGTACCGCAGGTCACAGTGAAGGCACCATGTCTGCCCACGAGTGCCTCGACCCTCTCCTCCAAGCGTGTGAGTATTTGGAGCTTGGGCTCGGCACCACCCATCATCCTTTGCTCCATCCTGTTGTGAGCAAGTTTGGCCTGCAAAACAAAGAATGGTTGGTGAGTACCACTGTGATGATGTATCAGAAATGAGTGCACAATTGTGTATCCCTGACATGCAGCTGTAAGTGTGATATGAGAGGGAGCCTCCATTGTGAGAACACACACACACACACACACACATATATATAGAGGCCTCAACAATGAAATGCTGCTTCAGTGACAAGACAGTGAGGATGGGAAATAAGAGAAGGATGGAGGAGAGGCTCGTAGATGCAAGGACAGCAGTTGGTGGAACAGGCACTCACTTTCATCAGATGGATGATGTCGTTCGGCTGTTTTTTGCACTGCGTGGCGGTACCGTTATGAATGGTGGTCCCTGAGACCTCCACACCAATCTCCCTGGCACCAGCTTGCTGGCACCAGCGAAGACAATGACCAAGTTGTACAAGGAGCTCGTAACCCTGATCCAGGAGCAACTCAAGCCCAAGGAGAGCATCCTCACAGCCAGAAACTGGTTCTATACCCACCGACGGCCCGAAGGCCAGGAACTCGCGAAATACGCCGCAGACCTCAGGAGGCTGGTGGCACCGTGCGAGTTCGACAACCACCTCAACGAAGCGCTGCGGGACATCTCTGTCATTGGAATTGGCCACGAGGGCCTTCTTCACAAGCTACTGTCGGCGGATACCACAGTCACACTGCAGAAGGCCATCTCTATGAGCCTCGACCTGCGGCTCACCCTCAGGATGACTCACCCTCAGGACTCAAACCCGGCAGGTACTGTGCACAGAGTGGCGCCGTTCAGGAGCTGGACTGTAGAGCGCGAATCCTCTCAGGGGAGAGAGAACAGGCCCCCGAGTCCCTTAACTCAGAGTCTGCCGAGGGGGGCTAATCGAGTATCCCCATGCTGGCGTTGCGGAGGGAATCACAGGGCTCACCAGTGCCGTTTTAAAGACTATGTTTGCAAAGGTTGCGACACAAAGGGCCACCTCCAGCGAATGTGTAAGGGAAATATGACTCACTGTGTCGATGAGGAGGCCGCAGATGGCCATGAATCCAATGTGGATTATGAATTGTTAGACAGAGAGGCAGCCCAGTCCCACGGGAGGTACACAGCATGTTTACCTGCACCACTGAGTGCTCCCCGCTGAAGATGGAAGTCGAGATAGAGGGAAGTCCAGTCTTCATGGAAGTGGACACAGGGCCGAGACAGTCAGTGATGAATCAAGGAGCCTTTGAGAGGCTATGGGACAATCCGGCTGAACGAGTTGGCTCCGGTTCAGGCAAAACTGCACACCTACACCGATGAAATCATCCCAGTCGTTGGTAGTGTGAATGTAAAGATACTCCGTGATGGCGCGGTGCACAAGTTACCTCTGTGGATTGTTGCAGGTGATGGACCAACGCTGCTCAGCAGAAGGTGGATGGAGAAGATCCAGTGGAAGTGGGAAGATTTCACCCCTCCAGCGATTGAAGCCCTCTGCGCTCAGAGGCAAAGCAAACCCTCATCTGAGGGTGGACCCGACACCGGAGAGCAGTCCAGCACAGCACCCGAGACACAGACCGCCCAGCACGACTGCGTGGAGATGATCCAGCTGAGATGACCTGAACGCACCTTCCAGGCTCCGGTGGCAGAACCCAGGAGGGAGAAAATCAGATCCAGCAGCGACTTCCCAACTGCGGAGCCAGAACCCGGGGAGAAGAGGATCACCGCAGTCGACATCATGGACGAAGAAAAGATGGCGCCCGAACCACGAGGCGATGCGCTGAAGACAAAGATGGCCGCGACCAGACCACGAGGTGCAGCGCTGATGGAGCAACACGTGGCACCAAACGGAGAAGCAGATTGGGGTAAAGCAAGCAAGGCTCTCTGAAAGGAGGCCGGCAACCCACTACAATTAAAGGGACAGTTCCATACAATTAAGCAATGTAACAAGAATTGTAAGTTAGAACTAAAAGTGTAACGGATTATGTAAAGTGTGTAACCGATAATCAGAATTGTACACATGCAAGCAGCGAGGAAAAGTCTCGCGACTATGTACAATGTGTAATTGATGATTTGAACTGTGCATATGCAACCAGCGAGGAAAAGTCGCGCGATCGTGTTCAGACCCCTCAAGTGTCCATCATAAGTAAGGAAAAGCTGTGCGAAGCAGGATTCCCACTGCACGCAGCCAATGCAGCGGGCAGACACCCATCGGGTGCACACAGGTCCAGCAGGCTACCCAGTGCTGTAGCCTGCGTCCCGGGGACCAGAGTCATGCACCACGAAGTGTGGCCACAAGCAGCCAACACACACGAGCTGCGAGGCAAGTGACCTCAGCAGGGCAAAGACACCGGTAGTGATACCATGCCCCGGGTCGGCTCCATCTCCCAGGCAACCGATGGCACTAACAGCCACAAGCCTGAAGGAGCAGACTGCACCAAGGCCATACCCCTAGATGTAGGGTCACCCACCACTGTTTCCCCAGAGGAAACAAGCACCAGCCAGGATCACGAACCAAGCGATGCCCAGGCCAGTGAGTCAGCAGTTCCCTGTGCACTGCTAAACGACAGCTCCTCAGGTCGCAGCTGGGACCCAGGGCGTAAGGAAAGGACGGGGGTGGGGGGGGGGCGGTCACAGTCATCTGTGAACCTGCCTGACGCTAGGGACCACGGCAACAGCCCCGAGAGCAGGCTACGCGAGCCAACCGGCTCCCCACTGCCAGCACCGGGCACTGAGCCGCCACCAGACTGCAGGGACACCACCCAGCAGCTCCGGAACCAGCCATCTTTACGCACCGGTCACCGCATCGACAAGGTATCTAACGCTCTTGTTGCACCACGGAAACCCTCAACAGAAAAAAACATGCCGAACCCACTTACCTGAACATGCGTGTACATGAACGCCAGGAGCCCCCGTCACACCAACGTGGGAGTGGGGGGGGGAGGGGGGGAGAACGGAGTGGTCAGGAACACACACACACACACACACAAACAGCAACCACCAGCAACATTGTGAATCTTACCTGCCCGGCAGAAATCGGGTGGGTGGGTCGTTCAACTTACCCAGGTTACCTGCCCGCCCTGGAGTTCCCTGGGAGCTGACCATTCCCGATTTGAAATTTTTAAAAAGCTGGATTCAGTAAAAGTTATGAGGGGAAAGTGTCACTAACAGATCACAGAATGGAGGTGGATCTTACGCAGCGATGCAGCTCTCTTTAAATTGTTCTTTGGGCTCCTGATGAAAAGCTTCCCTTTGACAGGCCAGGACCTTATCTCCCTTAGATTTGTCCCAAGATGTCAGCTGTGGCTCAGTGGGTCGCGTTCTTGTCTCTGAGTCAGAAGGTTGTGGGTTCAAGTCCCACTCCAGAGACTTGAGCACATACATCTAGGCTGACACTCCAGTGCAGTGCTGAGGGAGCGCTGCACTGTCAGAGGTGCCATCTTTCGGATGAGACGTTAAACCGAGGCCCCGTCTGCTCTCTCAGGTGGATGTAAAAGATCCCACGGCACTATTTCAAAGAAGAGCAGGGGAGTTATCCCTGGTGTCCTGGGGCCAATATTTATCCCTCAATCAACATAACAAAAACAGATTATCTGGTCATTATCACATTGCCGTTTGTGGGAGCTTGCTGTGTTCAAATTGGCTGCTGCGTTTCCCACATTACAACAGTGATTACATCCAAAAGTACTTCATTGGTTGTAAAGCACTTTGGGATGTCCTGCGGTTGGGAAAGGCGCTATATAAATGCAAGCCTTTCTTTTTTTTCCTTTCTGATGATTCTGCTTGAGGAGAGCTTCGAAAATAACAATAATGCGATTATTGTTGCGCCCTTTCTCAGAGAGGTGCAAGTGAGAGAAAATGATGCAGTGATGTACTACTGCATACAAACAGCAGAGGGCACCCTCCCAAGGCCGAGGGCCCACTATCCACGGCAGACAGTGCGCTATTTGTCTGACATCGAGAGGCACAGCATACAAAAAACGAAAACATTCATTCACCAAAAAAGTGGGGAAAGAAACCTGACAGAACATGCCGTCTGTAGTCACAGAATGCGTGGTTTTGGGTGTGAGAAGGAGGTTTGGGTAATAAATAAGCCCAAGACAGAGAGAGATCACAGGGCCACAGAGGAGTGCAACTTGGGGCAGTTCATGCACTTTAGACAGAGTGATTTGCCAAATGCCATTTGTGTGTGTGTTTTTAACAACTTCAAATGTTTGATGCTAACCTATTTCAAGTGCTTTGATTATCCATGTCATGGCCTCACAATGTAGGGCAGTTAAACACAATGAATTTTAATACTTACCCTTCAGGCAAAACATTCTCTTTTTGTTGCCTCGCCTTTAAGTGTTCGTACTTAAAATTGGTCTCCGGCCGTAATTGAAAACTGTTGCGAATGGCGATTTGGTGCAGTTGTGGGTGACGGGGGGAGGG
This sequence comes from Pristiophorus japonicus, assembly GCF_044704955.1. Taxonomy (NCBI): domain Eukaryota; kingdom Metazoa; phylum Chordata; class Chondrichthyes; family Pristiophoridae; genus Pristiophorus; species Pristiophorus japonicus. The sequence continues at coordinate 20,817,327 of NC_092010.1, forward strand.
GATTGAATGTACTGATCAATGTGAGGGGATCGGAGGCACACACATTCCAGCAAATACAGCGGCCCTGAAATCCCGGCTTCTTTTTCCCGCGGACGTTCGACTAAAAATAGGACAAAAGATGCGCACTTATCTTTTGGTCGAATGCTCGCCAGAGATCCCGGTCCTGAGGCCTCCTCTTCTTGCGCAACAGAGCGCGTTCACGTCGGGACGTCCGCAGGAGTCATGTGGGTCTAGACACCCAATCACGGTAAAGTATTTTCTCATTCATAGTAATAGGAGTTTCGGAAGTCTGAAAATCCTATTACCATGAATAAGAAACACCCAAACACTACATGAAACATAAAAAAAAACACCTCACATAAGTACATTATAGAAAAATATTTGCCGATTTTTAAAAAAAGTTTTAATTATGGTTTAAATAAAATTGCCTGAGTGGGCAGGGTTTTTAACATAAATATGTATTTTAAAATTTTATTTTTATATGTTTTTAAGCTCTTACGCTGGTACCAGGCGCAAGAGTTTTCAAGACATTCGCAGGGCAAGGGATGGGCAAATACTGCAATCTTGCCCTGGCAAATATTCTTCTCCCCGAGATGCGTGCGATCTGTCAAGCCAGAAACTTGACAGATCAGAAAAGATGGTTTTCGGCGCGGACGCATTGCGCGCCACAAAACGGCTTTTGCGATGTCTTCCCGGGTCCATACACACTCCGTACAGACCCAGAGAGGCCGGGATTTTAGGGCCAACATTGCTCTTGACAACTGGGGCCAGCACCAAGCATGAATAAAGCACAAAGTGGGTTATAGGAGCAGGAGGAGGCCATTCAGCCCTTCGAGTCTGTTCCGTTATTCAAGGAGTCCCGCTCATCCATCACCCCCTGTGCTCGCTCTCCTACATTGGCTCCTGGTACAGCAAACCCTCAATTTAAAAATTCTCATCTTTATTTTCAAGTCCCTCCATGGTCTCGCCCCTCCCTATCTCTGTAATCTCCTCCAGCCCCACAACCCCGAGATGTCTGCACTCCTCTAATTCTGCCCTCTTGAGCATCCCTGATTATAATCGCTCCACCATCGGTGGCTATGCCTTCTGTTGCCTGGGCCTCAAGCTCTGGAACTCGCTGCCTAAACCTCTCTACCTCTCTTTCCTCCTTCAAGACGCTGCTTAAAACCTACCTCTTTAACCAAGCTTTTGGTCATCTGCTGTAATTTCTTCTTACGTGGCTCGGTATCAAATTTACATTGTCCGCATGCCAGACACGAGACTCCCAATGCAAGCGCTCTACTCGGAACTCCTTCACGGCAAATGAGCCAAAGGTGGGCAGAGGAAACGTTACAAGGACAACCTCAAAGCCTCCCTGATAAAGTGCAACACTCCCACCGACACCTGGGAGTCCCTGGCCAAAGACCAGTCCGCCCTAAGTGGAGGAAGTGCATCCGGGAGGGCGCTGAGCGCCTCGAGTCTCATCGCTGAGAGCATGCAGAAATCAAGCGCAGGCAACGGAAAGAGCATGTGGCAAACCAGTCCCACCCACCCCTTCCCTCAACGACTATCTGTCCTACCTGTGACAGGGACTGTGGCTCTCGTATTGGACTGTTCAGCCACCTAAGGACTCATTTTAAGAATGGAAGCAAGTCTTCCTCGATTCCAAGGAACTGCTTATGATGATGATGATATCTGTTTTGTCTTATAACACTGCTGTGAATTGCCTTGGGACGTTTTACAACTTTAAAGGCACTATATAAATACAAGTTGCTGAGATCATGGCTGATCTGTACCTCAACTTCATTTCCTCACCTTTGTTCGATATCCCTTGATACCATTAGTCAACAAAAATCTATCAACCGCAATCTTTTTTCTTTTTCTTATCAGTAGGAAACCTTTGTCATTGTTGCCAAATTAAGTAAATTAAGTAGTTTAAGGGTTAAGTCATGCCAGTTGAGCACAGTGCTGAGCCATGCTCCTCCTGTGCTATGTGGGAAATCAGGGACTATGTATGCGGGAAGTGTATCCAGCTGCAGCTCCTGACAAACCGCATTGCGGCACTGGAACTGCACATGGATTCACTCTGGAGCATCCGCGATGCTGAGGATATCATGAATAGCATGTTTAGAGAGTTGGTCACACCGCAGGCAAAGGGTACACAGGCATATAGGGAATGGGTGACCATCAGGCAGAGCAGTAGTAGGAAGGTAGTGCAGGAGTCCCTTGCGGTCACTTCCCTCCAAAACAGATACACTGCTTTGGATACTGTTGGGGGAGATGGCTCATCAGGGGAAGGCAGCAGCAGCCAAGTTCATGGCACCATGGGCGGCTCTGCTGCGCAGGAGGGCAGGAAAAAGAGTGGGAGAGCGATAGTGATAGGGGAGTCTATTGTAAGGGGAATAGATAGGCGTTTCTGTGGCTGCAATCGAGACTCCAGGATGGTATGTTGCCTCCCTGGTGCAAGGGTCAAGGATGTCTCGGAGCGGGTGCAGGACATTCTGAAAAGGGAGGGTGAACAGCCAGTTGTCGTGGTGCACATAGGTACTAACGATATAGATAAAAAACAGGATGAGGTCCTACGAGACGAATTTAGGGAGCTAGGAGTTAAATTAAAAAGTAGGACCTGAAAAGTAGTAATCTCAGGATTGCTACCAGTGCCACGTGCTAGTCAGAGTAGAAATAGCAGGATAGTTAAGATGAATACGTGGCTTGAGGAATGGTGCAAGAGGGAGGGATTCAAATTCCTGGGACATTGGAACCGGTTCTGGGGGAGGTGGGACCAGTACAAACCGGACGGTCTGCACCTGGGCAGGACTGGAACCAATGTCCTAGGGGGAGTGTTTGCTAGTGCTGTTGGGGAGGAGTTAAACTAATATGGCAGGGGGAAGAGAGACAGAAGGAAGTAGATTGAGGTCAGAAACAAAAGGTAGAAAGGAGAAAAGTAGAAGTAAAGGGTTGAAAAATCAAAGACAAAGATCAAAAAGGGCCACATTACATCATAATTCTAAAAGGACAAAGGGTTTTAAAAAAAACAAGCCTGAAGGCTATGTGTCTCAATGCGAGGAGCATTCGTAATAAGGTGGATGAATTAACTGCACAGATAGCGGTAAACGGATATGATGTAATTGGGATTACAGAGACATGGCTCCAGGGTGACCAAGGCTGGGAACTCAACATCCAGGGGTATTCAATATTCAGGAAAGAGAAACAGAAAGGAAAAGGAGGTGGGGTAGCATTGCTGGTTAAAGAGGAGATTAACGCAATAGTAAGGAAGGACATTAGCTTGGATGATGTGGAATCTGTATGGGTAGAGCTGTGGAACACCAAAGGGCAGAAAACGCTAGTGGGAGTTGTGTACAGACCACCAAACAGAAGTAGTGAGGTTGGGGATGGCATCAAACAAGAAATTAGGGATGCGTGCAATAAAGGTACAGCAGTTATCATGGGTGACTTTAATCTACATATAGATTGGGCTAACCAAACTGGTAGCAATACAGTGGAGGAGGATTTCCTGGAGTGTATAAGGGATGGTTTTCTAGACCAATATGTCGAGGAACCAACTAGAGAGCTGGCCATCCTAGACTTGGTGATGTCTAATGAGAGAGGATTAATGAGCAATCTTGTTGTGCGAGGCCCCTTGGGGAAGAATGACCATAATATGGTAGCATTCTTCACTAAGATGGAGAGTGACACAGTTAATAGAGACTAGAGCCCTGAACTTAAAGAAAGGTAACTTCGACGGTATGAGACGTGAATTGGCTAGAATAGACTGGTGAATGATACTTAAAGGGTTGATGGTGGACAGGCAATGGCACACATTTAAAAATCACATGGATGAACTTCAACAATTGTACATCCCTGTCTGGAGTAAAAATAAAACGGGGAAGGTGGCTCAACCGTGGCTAACAAGGGAAATTAGGAATAGTGTTAAATCCAAGGAAGGGGCATATAAATTGGCCAGAAAAAGTAGCAAACCTGAGGACTGGGAGAAATTTAGAATTCAGCAGAGGACCACAAAGGGTTTAATTAGGAGGGGGAAAATAGAGTATGAGAGGAAGCTTGCAGGGAACATAAAAACTGACTGCAAAAGCTTCTATAGATACGTGAAGAGAAAAAGATTAGTGAAGACAAATGTAGGTCCCTTACAGTCAGAATCAGGTGAAGTCATAATGGGGAACAAAGAAATGGCAGGCCGATTGAACAAATACTTTGGTTCTGTCTTCACGAAGGAAGACACAAATAAGCTTCCGGAAATATTAGGGGAACAAGGGTCTAGCGAGAAGGAGGAACTAAATTAAATCCTTATTAGTCAGCAAATTGTGTTCGGGAAATTGATGGGATTGAAGGCCGATAAATCACCAGGGCCTGATAGTCTGCATCCCAGTCCTTAAGGAAGTGGCCCTAGAAATAGTGGATGCATTGATGATCATTTTCCAACATTCTATAGACTCTGGATCAGTTCCTATGGACTGGAGGGTAGCTCATGTAACCACACTTTTTAAAAAAGGAGGGAGAGAGAAAACAGGGAATTATAGACCGGTCCGCCTGACATCGGTGGTGGGGAAAATGTTGGAATCAATTATTAAAGATGTAATAGCAGCGCATTTGGAAAGCAGTGACAGGATTGGTCCAAGTCAGCATGGATTTATGAAAGGGAAATCATGCTTGACAAATCTTCTAGAATTTTTTGAGGATGTAACTAGTGGAGTGGACAAGGGAGAACCAGTGGATGTGGTGTATTTGGACTTTCAAAAGGCTTTTAACAAGGTCCCACATAAGAGATTAGTGTGCAAAATTAAAGCACATGGTATTGGGGGTAATGTACTGACGTGGATAGAGAACTGGTTGGCAGACAGGAAGCAGAGAGTAGGAATAAACAGGTCCTTTTCAGAATGGCAGGCAGTGACTAGTGGGGTACCGCAAGGTTCAGTGCTGGGGCCCCAGCTATTTACAATATACATTAATCTTTTAGACGAAGGAATTGAATGTAATGTCTCCAAGTTTGCAGATGACACTAAGCTGGGTGGCAGTGTGAGCTGTGAGGAGGATGCTAAGAAACTGCAGGGTGACTTGGACAGGTTAGGGGAGTGGGCAAATACATGGCAGATGCAGTATAATGTAGATAAATGTGAGGTTATCCGCTTTGGTGGTAAAAACAGGAAGGCTGATTATTATCTGAATGGTGACAGATTGGTAAAGGGGGGGGCTGCAACGAGGCCTGGGTGTCATGGTATATCAGTCATTGAAGATTGGCATGCAGGTACAGCAGGTAGTGAAGAAGGAAAATGGCATGTTGGCCTTTATAGCGCGAGGATTTGAGTATAGGAGCAGGGAGGTCTTACTGCAGTTGTACAGGGCCTTGGTGAGGCCACACCTTGAATATTGTGTACTGTTTTGGTCTCCTAATCTGAGGAAGGACATTCTTGCTATTGAGGGAGTGCAGCAAAGGTTCACCAGACTGATTCTCGGGATGACAGGACTGACATATGAAGAAAGACTGGATCGACTAGGCTTGTATTCACTGTAATTTAGAAGAATGAGAGGGGATGTCATAGAAACATATAAAATTCTGATGGGATTGGACAGGTTAGATGCAAGAAGAATGTTCCCAATGTTGGGGAAGTCCAGAACCAGGGGTCACAGTCTAAGGATAAGGGGTAAGCCATTTAGGACCGAGATGAGGAGAAACTTCTTCACTCAGAGAGTTGTGGGCATGTGAAATTCTCTACCATAGAAAGTTGTCGAGGCCAGTTCATTAGATATATTCAAGAGGGAGTTAGATGTGGCCCTCGCGGCTAAAGGGATCAAGGGGTAGGGAGAGAAAGCAGGAATGGGGTACTGAAGTTGCATGATCAGCCATGAATGGTGGTGCAGGCTCGAAGGGCCGAATGGCCGACTCCTGCACCTATTTTCTATGTTTCTATGTTTCTATCCACTTGTCCCCCAGGACCCACAACCCTCCAGGGGGAGGGTGGTACAGGCACTGAGCTTCATAGTAACAGCTCCGAGTGCAATGTATCCACGTTTGCTGACGATACAAAGCTAGGTGGGAAAATTAAGCGATGAGGGGCTGTGCGGCCTACTCCTGCTCCTCATACTTACATTCTTCGCTGTTAAATGGCTCACTTGGGTCATCCCGCCCTCCTTCCAAATGGTGTTTATGTTCTCTTTTTCACCGGTTCCTTCTCCGACACCTCATCAGATACTTTTCAGCGGTTTATCCACACAGGGCCAGGTGATACAATGAGCGAGCACAGAGGTGGATTGTGGAAAGGTGATCGGTCCCAAAGGTGAAGACGGCAGCTGCCGAGAGCCTTTGATCTTCATGGTGCAGACCCTTTATGCCAGTGCTTTGATAAACAAAAAAGCATGTTCCACGCCATTGATTTCCCAATCGTTTTGTAACTCATCCGACACAGAATAGCAGAAAGCCCCTCTTCAAAGTATGAATGGGTTGTATTTATTTGGTAGAACTCGTGTTTAAATTAGGCATCGGATCAAGAGATCAATTATATTTGATTATTTTTTTTTTAAGTTATGCCTCTCGGTTTCCTTTCAAGTGAGCTCAGTCATTTCCCGACTGTTTGTGTGCCACAGGCACATGGCTTCTGACCACATGAATCAATCCAGCTCGCTCACAAAGGGCCAGAATTGCTTTGAAACTTGAAACAGTGTCAATGTTTAAAGAAGCATTTGCAGATGTCTCCCAGTTCCCGATGGCTACCAGCCCATTCCCGTCCTCCCGCTCTCCCTGCCCAGCGTTGCGGTGAAATGGTGCCCCCCCTGCATGGGTTCAAATCCCAGATTTCCGCGCCCCTCAGACTCCCGATCCCACTGCTGCCACTGTACGGAGCGGGTGGCCCCCTGGGAATAACAACTTGCATCTATGGGGCTCAATTTTCCCCAAAGTATTTTTTGGGTGTACTTGAAGAGTTACGCCCGATTTTTGGGGGGCCTAAGTACGCCAAAAAAACAAATATCCTGTTGGATTTCTTCATTTTGGCGCGGCCTAACCTTACCTTTAGTTTTGGGGGTGGAGCCTTGGATCTGCGCCAAAAGGATCGAGCTGCCATGGTAACCAGGGACACAATGTGAGCTGAGGCTACAAAGTGAAGTATACAGCCAGCTCCCAACACATGAAAATAATTGAGAAACACACAGCACCAACTTACCTCCAACCCCGCCCGAAGGGCTTGCTGGTCCGGTCCCATTCTCGGTCCCCAGACTCGCTCTCTCTCTCTCTCTCTCTCTGTGTGAGTGAACCGGGGACCGAGAATGGGACCGGACAGCCTTCGGGCGGGGTTGGAGGTGAGTTGCTGCTATGTATTTTTCAATTCTTTTAGTGTGTCCGGGTATTGCTGCACCGATTTCCTTACCTGCACCGATTTCCTTACCTGCGCCGATTTCCTTACCTGCGCCGATTTCCTTACCTGCACCGATTTCCTTACCTGCGCCGATTTCCTTACCTGCGCCGATTTCCTTACCTGCGCCGATTTCCTTACCTGCGCCGATTTCCTTACCTGCGCCGATTTCCTTACCTGCGCCGATTTCCTTACCTGCACCGATTTCCTTACCTGCGCCGATTTCCTTACCTGCGCCGATTTCCTTACCTGCGCCGATTTCCTTACCTGCGCCGATTTCCTTAACTCTAGGGAAGGTTTTTCAGGAGAGGCCACATACACTGGCCTAAGCAGAACTGGAGTAACTCTCAGCTGGCCAAACTTGCCTAAATGGCCAGAATTGGCACGGGTGGCTGGTTACGCCCCCTTTGGCTGAAAAAAAAACTGACCTAAAAAAATCGTAACTAACTGAGTTACGCTGGTGCAAATTGATCGGGGAAACTGTGGTTTTTCAACTTAGGCCAAAAAGAGCAGCCTGCTCCAAAAAAACGGTGCAAATCAGTGGGGGAAATTGAGCCCACTGTGTCATATTTGACCCTGAAATGAGCTTCCGGCCACAGATCCGCAGCATAACTAAAACCGCCTATTTCCACCTCCGTAACATCGCCCGTCTCCGTCCTTGCCTCAGCTCATCCACTGCTGAAACCCTCATCAATGCCATTGTTGCCTCTCGACTTGGCTATTCCTACGCGCTCCTAGCTAGCCTCCCACATTCTACCCTACGTAAATTAGAGGTCATCCAAAACTCAGCAGCCCATGTCCTAACTTGCACCGAGTCCCGCTCACCCATCACCCCCTGTGCTCGCTGATCGACATTGGCTCCCGGTTAAGCACCGCCTCGATTTCAAAATTCTCATCCTTGTTTACAAATCCCTCCATGGCCTCACCCCTCCCTATCTCTGTAATCTATTTCAGCCTCACAACCCCCCTCCGCCCCCCCCGCCCCCAGCCCCTGAGATGTCTGCACTCCTCTAATTCTGCCCTCCTGAGCATCCCTGATTATAATCACTCAACCATCGGTGGCCGTGCCTTCTGTTGCCTGGGCCCCAAGCTCTGGAACTCCCTGCCTAAACCTCTCTACCTCTCTACCTCTCTCTCCTCCTTCAAGACACTCCTTAAAACCTACCTCTTTGACCAAGCTTTTGGCTACCTGCCATAATTTCTACTTATGCGGCTTGGTGTTGAACTTTTATTGCACAATACTACGTTAAAGGCGCTATAAGTTGTTGTTGTATATAGCACCTTTAACCGAGTAAAATGTCCCAAGGCGTTTCACAGGAGTATTTCAGACAAAATTTGACCCTGAGCTCCATTAATTGGCTAAATGGAGTCTTTGCAACACAGGAACAGGAGGAGGCCATTCAGCCCCTCGAGCCTGTTACATTAGGAACAGGAGGAGGCCATTCAGCCCCTCGGGCCTGTTACCATAGGAACAGGAGGAGGCCCATTCAGCCCCTCGAGCCTGTTACATTAGGAACAGGAGGAGGCCATTCAGCCCCTCGGGCCTGTTACCATAGGAACTGGAGGAGGCCATTCAGCCCCTCGAGCCTGTTACCATAGGAACTTGAGGAGGCCCATTCAGCCCCTCGAGCCTGTTACATTAGGAACAGGAGGAGGCCGTTCAGCCCCTCGGGCCTGTTACCATAGGAACAGGAGGAGGCCATTCAGCCCCTCAAGCCTGTTACCATAGGAACAGGAGGAGGCCATTCAGCCCCTCGAGCCTGTTCCGCCATTCAGTCAGATCATGGCTGTTCTGTATCTGAACTCCATCGACCCGCCTTGGGTCCATAGCCCTCAATACCCTTACCTAATAAAAAATTATCAGTCTCCATCTTGAACGTTCCAACTGACACTCAATATCCACAGCGTTTTGGGGGCGAGAGTTCCAGATTCCCACTGCCCTTTGTGTGAAGAAGTGCTTCCTGACATCACTCCTGAACGGCCTGGCTCTAATTTTAAGGTTATGCCCCTTGTTCTGGTCTCCCCCCACCAGAGGAAATAGTTTCTATCCATCTACCCTATCGACTCCTTCTGTCATTTTAAAAACCTCACTTCGATCACCCCTCAACCTTCGAAGCTCAAGGGAATACATGCCAAGTTTATGCAAACCTTCTCATAACCTTCTAATCACATGTAAAAAGAAAGACTTGGATTTATATAGCGCCTTTCATGACCACCAGCCATCTCAAGGCGCTTTACAGCCAATGAAGTACTTTTAAAGTGTAGTCATTGTTGCAATGTGGGAAACACGGCAGCCAATTTGTGCACAGCAAGCTCCCACTAAGAACAATGACCAGATAGCTGCTTTTCAGTGATAACTCCCCTGCTCTTCTTTGAAATAGTGGCGTGGGATCTTTTCCGTTCCTCAGAGAGCAGACGATGCCTCGGTTTAACATCTCATCCAAAAGACAGCACCTCTGACAGTGCTGTGCTCCCTCAGTACTGTACTGGAGTGCCAGCCTAGACTTATGTGCTCAAGTGCCTGGAGTGGGACTTGAACCCACAACCTTCTTGGCACAGAGGGCAAGTGTGCTGCCCACTGAGCCACAGCTGACACCAGGGAGCTAAAGAGAAAAGTACTCCAGCACATCGCTGTACAAGTATACCCTGCTCACTCTGTGACGTCAATACAAGCAGTTGACTCAGCGTCCTGAGCCCATAATCCAGGCTGCCACTCCAGTGCAGTGCTGAGGGAGTGCTGCTCTGTCGGAGGTACTGTGTTTTGGATGAGACGTTAAACCGAGGCCCCGTCTGCCCTCTCGGATGGACATTAAAAAAAATCCCATGGCGCTATTTCAAAGAGACTGGTAGCAGATGCGTCTGTTTTGCAAATTGAACTGCACCCCCAGAGTGTCTTATCGGCACCGATCAGAATGTTGCGATTTAAATTGGGAGCTTCTTTTTTAATTGGGTTTTATGTTTAATTATATTTGTGGCACCTCCTCAGTTTCAGGGGCTATTTGTGCAGTTGTCATCCTAGGAGCAACACGAGGGCAACCCCCAGCGTGACCCACTGTTCTGCAAACTCCACACTTAAATAGCAAGATGAATGAAAGGAAAGACCTGCATTTCTATAGCGCCTTTCACAACCTCCGGACTTCTCAAAGCGCTTTACAGTCAATGAAGTACTTTAGGAGTGTAGTTACTGTTGTAAGGTGGGAAACGCGGTAGCCCATTTGTGCACAGCAAGCTCCCACAAACGTGATAATGACCAGATAATCGGTATTTTTGTTATGTTGATTAGGGGATAACTATTGGCCAGAACACCAGAGATAACTCCCCTGCTCCTCTTCGAAATAGTGCCATGGGATCTTTTACATCCACCCAAGAGGGCAGGTGTAACATGGTAGGTGAAAGATGGCAACACTTATGTGTCAGCCTAGATTTTATGCTCGGGGCCGAAATGTCCCCTTTCTATAAGAGCCGCGGTCAGTAAAGACTCGCCACTCGGTCGGCGCAGAGGGGCCGCCATTTTGAAAATTGCCCTCGTGGACTGTCCCGGTGGAGAACTTCTCCGCTCAACCCGTGTTGCCACCCTGTCCCCTTACCGCCCCGCGTGGGAAAGTGCCTCGCAGGAGTGGATCGGCCGCTGCTCGGTGCCCACGACAGCTTTCCACGGCGGGAAGCTTCTTGTGGCTGGGCGGCGAGTCCGCCCTTAATGTCCGCACTGTTGCAGCCCGCCTTTTTATATTAATCGGCTGACTGCCAGGTCGGCCCGACAATGGCGGCCACGGGTGGTCGGCCAGGCCGCCAACAGGCAGCCTGGCACCCCCTCTTGGGTACCGGGCCGCTGGCCCGGCTGAAACCCTCCCTGGGTGGCCCAGTGTTTGCCACTAAAGTGCCTGCAGAGTTTGCAGTGGCCCGCCCCTTTAACTGAAGGGGAGGGACGTTGTGACATCATCAGCGCAACGCTGATGACTCGGAGCGACGGCCGTTCCGACCCGCTCGCACTTCCGCCCTGCTGACGACCCCACACCCGCTCCACAGCAAAAAAAAACTCCAAAGAGCTAAATTTCCCCGGATTGTCCGCCCCATGCATCGGGGCGGACGGAGAACTTAAAGATCGGTAGGTGCGCCCGGGTTTGGGGCAGAGGGCAATTTCGGCCCCCTCAAGTCTCTGGAGCTGAGCCCATGACCTTCTGACGCAGGGATGATTTACCACTGAGCCAAGCCAATCTTGAAACGTGTGAGACAAAGATTGAGGCAATGCAGTGAGGTTATCGACAAGTTAAGTAAGTGAGTTGAGTGTTGCTCCTGCCTTACCTGGTTGTCCTCCATTGTAATGCCGAAGTCTGCAGGCTACATAAGAACATAAGAATTAGGAACAGGAGTAGGCCATCTAGCCCCTCGAGCCTGCTCCGCCATTCAACAAGATCATGGCTGATCTGGCCGTGGACTCAGCTCCACTTACCCGCCCGCTCCCCATAACCCTTAATTCCCTTATTGGTTAAAAATCTATCTATCTGTGACTTGAATACATTCAATGAACTAGCCTCAACTGCTTCCTTGGGCAGAGAATTCCACAGATTCACAACTCTCTGGGAGAAGAAATTCCTTCTCAACTCGGTTTTAAATTGGCTCCCCCGTATTTTGAGGCTGTGCCCCCTAGTTCTAGTCTCCCCGACCAGTGGAAACAACCTCTCTGCCTCTATCTTGTCTATCCCTTTCATTATTTTAAATGTTTCTATAAGATCACCCCTCATCCTTCTGAACTCCAATGAGTAAAGACCCAGTCTACTCAATCTATCATCATAAGGTAACCCCCTCATCTCCGGAATCAGCCTAGTGAATCATCTCTGTACCCCCTCCAAAGCTAGTATATCCTTCCTTAAATCAGGTGACCAAAACTGCACGCAGTTCTCCAGGTGCGGCCTCACCAATACCCTATACAGTTGCAGCAGGACCTCCCTGCTTTTGTACTCCATCCCTCTCGCAATGAAGGCCAACATTCCATTCGCCTTCCTGATTACCTGCTGCACCTGCAAACTAACCTTTTGGGATTCATGCACAAGGACCCCCAGGTCCCTCTGCACCACAGCATGTTGTAATTTCTCCCCATTCAAATAATATTCCCTTTTACTGTTTTTTTTCCCAAGGTGGATGACCTCACACTTTCCGACATTGTCTGTCTTTGTAAAGGCTGCACTCTCATTTCTGTACGCTTCAGCAGATTACACTCATTTTACACAAGATTTCTGCCAGTTACTGCAATGCATATGCAAACAAGCTGACCCAGGAAACACTCGTGTAAATAGCTCCCTTGACTACCAGAGGGCGCAGATCTTTTGCCATTGGCATAACAATGGCACAATGCCATTGTGAACAGTAGCGGAGTGGTTTTGTTCCTGGACTAGTAATCCAGAGGCCTGGACTAACGATACAAAGACACGAGTTCAAATCCCACCACGGCAGCTGGGGAATTTAAATTCAGTTAATTAAATAAATCGAGAATAAAAAGCTTGTATCAGTAATGGTGACCATGAAACCACTGGATTGTCGTAAAAAACCCATCTGGTTCACTAATGTCCTTTAGGAAATCTGCCGTCCTTACCTGGTCTGGCCTACATGTGACTCCAGACCCACAGCAATGTGGTTGACTCTTAACTGCCCTCTGAAATGGCCACTCACTTGTAACAAACCACTACAAAGACAGTGGTTCAAGGGTCACCACCACCTTCTCAAGGGCAAATAGGGATGGGTAATAAATCCCATCCCATGAACACATTTATTTTTAAATGCACCGTGTGGAACCTCACCCGATGAGTGCCAGCATGTGCCTTATCATTACCTGTGGGTCAGGGTAACATCAAGAGCCAGGAGTGCAGCAGAGAAGCACTGGCTCCGACCTGCCATCTCCTTGAAGGAGTAGTGGCTCAGAGTGGGAGCTTCAGCAACTTCAACAAACCTTTCATCCGAAAAAGGGAGTCATGACTTTGCTCTTCTTCTGAGGCAGTCCCTCAGACTCGAGGATGACTTGCTTCCACACTAATATGAGTTCTCAGGTGACCGATGAGACCAATGCGGGATCTACAGTCTCTGTCACAGGTGGGTGGAGGGATGGGGGGAATGATGTTAGGTATGTAATTATGTAATACTTACCACCAGAGGGCGCGACTGTTGGAGTCCCAATGGTCACCTGCACACACGTGCAGGGCCAGTATAAAAGGGTTGGCTGCCATGTTGTTTAGGCACTTTGGAGTTGTAATAAAGAAGACTAAGGTCACACTAAGTTTAGCTCACAGTACTCAGCCTCGTGGAGTTCTTCTATCCACAACAATTGGCGACGAGTAACAGAATACAAACCTTCATGCAACCATGGCTGCCATTGGAATATTAGAAAGATTCATAGAGGGTGATGATTGGGAAGCCTTCGTCGATCATCTCGACCAGTACTTCGTGGCCAAGGAGCTGGAAGGAGACACTAATGCGGCCAAGCGCAGGGCGGTTCTCCTCACCATCTGTGGGCCTAAAATATACGACCTCATCAAGAATCTGCTCGCACCGACAAAACCAAGGAATATACAGAGTTGTGCACGCTGGTTCGGGACCACCTCAAGCTGAAGGAGATTATCCTCATGGCCAGGTATTGTTTTTACCCGCATCATCGCTCTGGGGGCCAGGATGTGGCAGATTATGTCGCCGACCTGAGACGCCTCGCGGGACCTTGCGATTTTGGAGCTGCGTTGGGGCAAATGCTGCGGGACTTTTTCATGCTAGGCATCAGCCACGAGGTCATTCTTCGAAAGCTGCTGGCTGCCAAAACCCTAGACCTGAGCAGGGCCATCGCGATCGCCCAGGCATGTATGGCCACGGACGATAACACCAAACAGATATCTTCTCAACATCGAAGCTCACCGGCAAGTACTGTGCATAAAATGACGTCACTAGCAGGCCGAACTGCACATGGCAGGGCCTATACGTCTGAGGTTGCAAAACTTGTGATGACTCAGAGTCCGCTATCGGGGGTGAATGTGAATCCATTAGCACCATGTTGGCGCTGCGGGGGTAATCATTGGGTCCATCAATGTCGATTCAAGCACTACGTGTGCAAAGGCTGCGCAACAATGGGGCACCTCCAGCGAATGTGCAAATGTGCTGCGACATACCACGTGGCAGAGGATGATCGATCCGGCGCGGATCACGCAGCATAAGCAACTCAACCCGAGAAAGAAGTGTATGTGGTACATACCTTCACCACCAAGAGCCCTCCTATAATGCTGAAATGGAGTTCCAGTATCCATGGAGTTGGACACGGGGGCGAGTCAGTCAATAATGAGCAAGGAGGCTTTCAAGAGACTGTGGGGCAAAAAAGCACAAAGGCCCAAACTGAGCCTGATTAATTCAAAGCTGCATACCTACACCAAAGAGCTCATACCAGTCATTGGATGTGCGGCAGTGAAGGTATCGTATGATGGAGCTGTGCATGATCTACCATTGTGGATTGTTCCAGGCAATGGCCCAATGCTGTTCGGCAGAAGCTGGCTAGAAAAGATTAGATGGAATTGGAACAACATCAAAGCACTATCTTCAGTGGATGACGCCTCGTGTGCTCAAGTGCTGAACAAGTTTCCCTCGCTATTCGAACCAGGCATTGGCAACTGCACAGGTGCCAAGGTACAGATCCATCTAGGCCCCGATGCACGGCCCATCCATCACAAGGCTCGGGCGGTTCAGGACATGATGAGGGAGAAAGTCGAGATCGAACTGGATAGACTCCAACTGTCGAGGAAATATTTAGCTTAAATTAACTCAGGCGGAGACTTTCAGAACTGCACTTCGAGAGAATTTATTTTAAAAAGCAAGATATATCTCGGAGAGCCTGCTTGGACCGTACCAAGGCAAAACTCTGTCGTACAAGCAAATTGCACTTATCTTTATACAGAAATTGAATACAGAAATAGAAAAAGAATCTTATTCATTAGTCCCGCGAGTACAAAGGTCGTCTCGGGAGGTACACACTCTATCTGTCCTTGCATAGTTTCTCTCTGTTCACAGTCTGATAAGAAAAGGCAAAAGGAGACTCCCTTTTAATACCAGATGGTCACCTAATTGCATCTCTAAGTTTCAAGGCTAAAAAGCGTGGCTATTTTTCTAGTCTTATTATTTCTTTAAGCATAGCAAAAAACAGAATTTAACCCTTCCCTCTAAATTAAGCCAGGTGTTCATAGATTCTTTCTTCCACAATTCCCTCCTTGTTGATCTTTTTAATTTTTAGATCAACACAATTTCCTGTATTCTCTTCTTGAGCAAAAGCGGGTGTATACCCTTCAGGATAGGGTCGCATATATTCGTCTTCATTAACCTTTTCCTCTAAGCGACTTAACCTTCCTTTCATGTATATACCTTTTCTTTCTATTTCGGAGAGCAGGCCTATTACTTGACTAATTACATTTTTTAAATTTTATCCACATTCCGCAAAGGATTATTAATAATACAAGCATAACCACACCTACGATTACTATGGGGTGTATAGCAAGCTTCAGTACTGCTGTAATCCTTCTTCCCAGGCATTTCTGATCTTTATATCTTCCCCTACCAGTCCCCCGACGGCCTGGATTTTATTTTGTAGGGTCTCGATATCCATGGAGTTCAATGCTCCTATTCCTGCTCCCACTCCACCTAACACAGTCTCTAATACATCCCGTTTCTTTCTTTGGGGTCTTTCTTTTTCAAAAGATACCTTAACACTGGTTGTGTGGCAACCATCTTCTTTCTTTGGGGGATATTTAATTCGTATTGTTAGATTTAATACACCTGGGGATCTTACCACTGGAATGCAAGTGGTCAGTATCCTTTTTAGATGTCCCGGGTCCTGGTCTTCTGGGTGGTCGGATTCTTTTACTGACCATTTTACCACAAATGGGTCTCCTCCATTCACCGGGGTGTTATTCATGCACAACATCCGCTGCCCTTCTACCATACTTGTAAAAGAATAACTACCGTTTCTCCTGTCCGGCCTTCCTATGTACCCCCATCTCTTGTTTTTCCCTGTGCTCAGGGTACACTTCATCCACACATCGGCCTGGTATTCTATGAACAACCGATACCCTTTCCCCAATATAAACTGGAATTCCCCTCTTTCTTCCTTCATTCCACATGCCTCACATCGTGCCGTAAAATTCCCTACTTTACAACTTTGGCCTACTGGGCATATAAAATTGCCTTGCTGCCTTATACTATTACTTCTTTCCCATACCATATTTTTCATTCTTTTCGGACTTCTTCCTCCTGCCGGGAGTTCCCTGTCGCTAAAATGATCAGTATACCTAACGTCCATTTATAATTTTTCCAAGAGTCCCTTTCCATCTTCCCTTTCTTCTTTGTTTCTATACCACTCTTGAAATAAGTTGTTACAATAACAACACGTCCACACGATAGTAACAGTGACCCAAATAATAAAGGCCCAAACTGGCACACAAATGAGCTCTGACATCCGTCCGTGAATTTTGGGCAATATTTTCAAGTCCAAATACAAGAGCAGGTACAGTTCTTCAGCTAGAAGATGGCTGTTTTCTTAGTCGGGCGACCGCAGTACGTCCTGGTTCAATGCCTTTTCCTTCAGCTGTAATTCGTCGGGGAAATAATATTTACAGCGGGTTGCATGCACCCAGTTCGGGTGCTTTTCCAACTTCAAAGCGGTTCGTGTTGTGAGAATTATCTGATACGGTCCTTTCCACCTAGGAGAAAAGGATTCTTTATTTAATGTTTTTACTAACACTTGATCTCCAGGCCTGAAAGGGTGCATATTTCCTTCCGACGGGGGCACCTGTGTCTGCTTTATTTGTTCATGCAGACTTCTTGCTATTTCACACATGGCCTGAGCATACTTTAGTGATTTTTCATCATTCCAAATTAATGCTATTTTTTCATCTGACAGTGGTGGTTTTACGCCAGTAGGCATTGGTCTTGCCAATAAGGCTTCATGTGGTGTCAAATCATTGTTTCGGTTTTTCTGGTTTCTCATTGTATACAATACTAATGGTAAGGCTTCTGGCCACTTCAGTCCAGTCTCCTGACATACCTTGGTAAGGGTAGATTTTATTATCCCATTTACTCTTTCTACCATTCCCGAGGACTGTGGCTGATATGGTATATGTAACTTCCACTGGAACCCTAACGCTTCTGCAAGGTTTTGCACTATTTTTCCGGTGAAGTGGGTTCCCCTGTCACTGTTGATTCCCATAGGTATCCCATATCTTGGTACTATTTCTTTAAATAGAATTTTTACTACTGTTCGGGCATTTTCAAAGGGCATACTTGGTTGGGGTAGATGATCATATCCAGCAGGTGTTTTACCTCTGTTATTTTGTTGACAAATTTGGCATGTTCTAGCAACTTTCTCAATTACTACTGTTATTCCTGGTGCATACCACTGTGCATTAATAGCATGTATCATCCCTCCTTTGCCCATGTGAGCCTGACCGTGTGCTAGGCGTGACAGGGGCAAAAATAGAGATCTAGGGCAAACAGTTCGCCCATCAGGGTACCAAATGTCGTTTTTTTAAAAAACAACCCTGGTTTTCCCAAGTTCTTCCTTCCTGCATGGTAACTTGTTGTTGGGCTGTTTTAAGTTGTTGGATGTCAAGTACCTGTGGAGGGGAAACTGAGACCTCTTGAAGGCAGTCTGCCTGTGCCGAAGCGGCCTGTTTGGCTGCCTCGTCAGCCCTCCTATTTCCTACTGCTACTTCATCCTCACCGGTTGTGTGAGCTGCACATTTGATAACGGCTACCTTACTTGGCAACTGAATGGCGTCTAATAGATTAAGCACCAGTTGAGAGTGCTTAATATGCTTTCCACCAGAGGTGATAAAGCCTCTGTTTTTCCACAGCTGTCCAAAATCATGGACCACACCGAATGCATATCTAGAATCAGTATAGATATTAGCAGTATGATCTTTAGCTATTATACAAGCTCTAGTGAGGGCCAACAATTCAGCAGCCTGAGCCGAGGTTCCAGGAGGCAGGGCGAATGCTTCAACAGTTTTGTAGGGATTTACAATAGCATAGCCTGCCAAAAGCAAATCATCCGACGGCCTATGTGATGATCCATCCGTATAGAGAATAAGATCAGGATTGTCCATGGGTTCTGTGAGCAAATCTGGTCTTGGTAAGGTGGCTACTTCCACTGTTAACAGACAATCATGCTGGTCTGGATCCTCTACTTCTTTAGTAGGAAGAAAGGTGGCTGGGTTCACTACCGGTGCACGTCGAAAGGTATAGTTAGGGTGTGACAGCAGTAATACTTCATAACCTGTTCTTCGAGACGCTGTAAAGTGTTGTGTGGCAGCTGAATTCAAAAGTAATAACACAGCATGGGCTGTAATGACAGTACATGGATGATCCAAAACAATAGGTACCGACTTTTCCACCATGACCGCAGTAGCAGCTACAGCACGTAGACATGCTGACATTCCCCTTACTACTGGAGGCAGCAAAACCGAATAATAAGCAACTGGTCTATTTCCCCCACCATGTTCTTGGGTTAGTACTGCTGTTGCAAATACTGCGGGGCTTTCGGTGTATCCTTGGGGCAACCTGGTCCATGTGTACTGCTGCTTCTTGTGGGTGAAAGCAAACAGATACTGACTTTCTTGATTTAATGGGATAGAGTAAAAAGCTGAACACATGTCTATTACAGTAAAGACAGTTGCTGTTGGTAGTATAGCAGATAGTATAATGTTGGTGTCCGGTACCACAGGGGTGATAGGACTACTATCTTATTAATAGCTCTCAGATCTTGCACAAATCTCCATTCATTCGGCCTATTAACCTTTGGTATGGGCAGTATCGGAGTGTTACACGGGCTCTGTGTCTTTTCTAAAACTCCTTGTTCCAACAATGCAGAAATAACTGGCTCTATCCCATTTTCTGCCTCTGGAGGCAGTCTGTACTGCCTAATGCTTGGTAACACGGCATTCTTTATCAATTGTACCCGATGGGATACTGCAGAATGTACTTGCCCAACATGATTCTTATGCTTTGCCCAAAGTTCAGAAGATACTTGATTCAATGCCATTGGCAGCTTAGGGCTTGGTTGTTCCGGGGGTTGCTGTTTTTCAAAAGTGGAGGCATGATTTTTACCTTTCCACTGGAGAATCCCCCTGTTGTGGGTGATAAAGTCTATCTGAACATTTTGCAATTTTATTACTGCCCAAGGTTGATAGCCGTGTTGCTGCTTTTCTCTTTCTATTCCTACAATCATCGGACCCATATCTTTAGGTTTCGCTGGCGGTTTTACAGCCAAGGTCAGATGAGGTGTCGAGTTCGCTTCTCTAAACCGCTGTTGCTGTAAGGGTGTCAAATCGATGGCTACCCCCAATCCTTCTGGTCCAAAATAAATGCGGGGCGTAGCTTCTACTGTTTCTTCTCTATTTAAAAAGGATTGTACCAAACACTGGTAAGTTTCAGCTTTTTGACGAGTGTACCAGGCTGTACAGTGAAGCTGAACTGCCTCAAAGCTTGTCAAAATTATATACATCAATTCTTCAGTATTACAGTCAAATTTAGCTTTTAAGTTTTGTATAACTTCATGTATCAAGGGGGAATAGTAGTTGCCAATCAATTGCCAACAATAGAGGGCAGCCTTTTCTTTGTTATCCTCCCTTTTCTCTTTTTTAATCCCATTAAAGAACTGATGAATATTATTTGGAGGGAGCTCCATGTACATTCCTTCCTTTGTGCAATAAATTGTGGCTCCTAGTTTGCACAAAGTCTGTCTTCCCAATAAAGGGAGCGGTGTTGTTTTAGAGACTATCAAAGTCTCATCATTAACTGATTGTCCTTCAATTATCAATTTGGTAGGTTTAGATAAAAATTCTTTCATGGGGATACCGGCCACACCCATACTTAAGACGGTGGTGTTGCTTACAGGTAGTCCCACAGAGGATGGTACAGAAGACATAGTAGCACCGGTATCCACCAGGAACTTTACATAAGTGTCTCCTACTTTTACTACTGCCAGAGGGTTTTCTTCTATGACTGCCAATAAGAGGAGGGCTGCCGCCTGTACCACTAAGCCTCCGGGGCATCCCTATGCTGATTATTCTGTGCCTGTCCTCGTCCCTTTTGCTGATTTACTGACCTGCTGTTTTAGCCATATTTTCCTGATAGGTAAATAGTCCCTCTCTATCCATGTTAGCCAGTACTGTAACTGTCTCTTTCCAACTTTTTCCTTGCCAGTCCAAAACCCTTATTTTGCATGTTCTTGCTTGTTGTGGCAACATACAATTTAACAAGGTTTGCACTGCCAAAGGTTCATTTTGATCCATTGGTATTCCTGCATGCTCGTCCCAGCTATTTTTCCATCTGCCTGCAAAATCTATTCTTCTGCTTTCTGCAAGCAGCGGGTGACTTCCCCTATATCTCCATGCTTTTTAGCTCCCTTTAATAAATGGTACAGGTTTGCTCAAGCCAGTTGTGAAAGGCTACTGGCTTCTTAACAGGATTAGGGGCAGCTGATATCATATCCCGAGCTTCTCCCGGTGTCCAGGGCTTTATGACAGCCGTTGTTCTGATCATTACACGGGGGCTTGTGTCGTGGGGGTAGTGGAGGAATCGGCCTGTCTTATCTAGCTGAGCGGCCACTATTTCTATAATCTCCTGCCAATCATCCGGCTTGGTGATTGGAAGACGGGGATATAAGCCGACAGGGGAAGCGGTCAAAACCGGGGCACTCGGGGGGGCTGTAAGAGGGAGGGGGCTTCTCCTTACCCTCCTCCTCTTTCTTTTTATTTTTAGGGGCTGGTGCCTCTTTGCCACCTCTGTCCATTTTTTAAAACAATTCTCCATATAATCTTTATCCCAACTGGGGTCCCCTGTCCCATTTTTGGTGGTCTGTCTCCATTCCTCAATTAAGGACAATTTAAAACTTCCTCCATATGGCCAATCCCCGTCAGACCAACCGTACAAATCGCTACTAAACGTTACCGCATATCTGTCGTCTCCTGTTTCTTTAATTACAGTGTCCGCCGGCGAGCCAGGCAGCACAATGGGATCTCCTACCTTCTCTCGTTGCTTTGCTACCTTACGGATTCTCTTCTCAGTCTTAGGATGTACTTTCATTCTTTCAGTTGAGAGGTGGTCCTTCTTTCCTTTTCTAGGAGCTGGGCGCGAGCGTCCTGCTCGACTAGAGCCGTTTCCCATTCTTCCGGGTGCAACGTCTCGCGATCTTTTCTGAAATGAGAGTTAGGACAATCCTACAAAATATACAATAATTTACAAAGCGCTCACCGGTGTTCTTTTTTCCGCTCAGCTTGGGGTCTCCTTTTGCCTTTTTGTTATTTTAGCTTCTTAGCGGTAGCTACCTTATGCCTCACCCTCTAGGGGATCTCGGCGGCCCGTCCCCCTTTCAGCCAGGACGGCCTAGGCACCTTCCTCCTTTCAGCTAGGAAGGTCCTTAAAATTCCTCTTTTCTCTTTAAAAGTTAAATTTAGTTCTTTTGGATCTCGTTTTTTTTTTAGAGATCCTGCCGGACTACGCCAGAATCTGTCGAGGAAATATTTAGCTTAAATAAACTCAGGCAGAGACTTTCAGAACTGCACTTCGAGAGAATTTATTTTAAAAAGCAAGATATATCTCGGAGAGCCTGCTTGGACCGTACCAAGGCAAAACTCTGTCGTACAAGCAAATTGCACTTATCTTTATACAGAAATTGAATACAGAAATAGAAAAAGAATCTTATTCATTAGTCCCGCGAGTACAAAGGTCGTCTCGGGAGGTACACACTCTATCTGTCCTTGCATAGTTTCTCTCTGTTCACAGTCTGATAAGAAAAGGCAAAAGGAGACTCCCTTTTAATACCAGATGGTCACCTAATTGCATCTCTAAGTTTCAAGGCTAAAAAGCGTGGCTATTTTTCTAGTCTTATTATTTCTTTAAGCATAGCAAAAAACAGAATTTAACCCTTCCCTCTAAATTAAGCCAGGTGTTCATAGATTCTTTCTTCCACACCAACGCGAAGGAATCATATCGCCAGTCGAGTTCAACGAGTGGGCCAGTCCAATTGTTCCAGTGTTGAAAAGCGATGGCATGGTCAGAATCTGTGGAGACTACAAGGTAATGATTAACCGAGTCTCACTACAGGATCAGTACCCGCTGCCCAAGGTGGATGACCTGTTCGCAACGTTAGCCAGGGGGCGGGGAATTCGTTCACCAAGTTGGACTTAACTTCCGCCTACATGACACAGGTGCTGGCTGAATCTTCGAAAAGACTGACGTGCACCAACACACACAAAGGGCTGTTTATATATCACGGGTGCCCTTTCGGAATTCGCTTGGCTGCAGCTATTTTCCAGAGAAACACGGAGAGTTTGCTGAAATCGGTTCCGCATACCGTTGTGTTTCAAGACAACATCCTGATCACTGGTTGTGACACTATCGAACATCTACACAACCTGGAAGAGGTTCTAAGCCGCCGAGACAGAGTGGGACTTGGGCTGAAACGCTCCACGTGTGTTTTCCTGGCGCCAGAAGTCGAATTTTTGGGGAGAAAGATTGCAGCAGATGGCATCAGGCCCACGGACTCAAAGACAGAGGCCATCAAGAATGTACCCAGACCACAGAATGTGATGGAGCTGCGTTCGTTCCTGGGACTCCTCAACTATTTCGGTAACTTTCTGCCCGGGTTGAGCATGTTGTTAGAGCCTTTACACATATTGCTACGTAAGGGTGACGACTGGGTTTGGGGCAAATCTCAAGACGCAGCCTTTGAGAAGGCCAGGAACGTGCTATGTTCAAATAAGTTACTTGTACACTATGACCCATGTAAACGTTTAGTGCTAGCTTGTGACGCCTCATCGTACGGGGTCGGCTGTGTGTTACAGCAAGCCAATGTATCGGGCAACCTCCAACCGGTTGCATACGTGTCTAGAAGTCTGTCTAAGGCTGAGAGAGCCTATAGTAGAGTTGAGAAAGAGGTGTTAGCATGTGTGTATGGGGTTAAGAAAATGCACCAATACCTATTTGGACTTCGGTTTGAGTTTGAAAGTGACCACAAGCCGCTCATTTCGCTGTTTTCAGAGAGCAAAGGTATAAATACCAATGCTTCGTCCCACATCCAAAGATGGGCACTAACATTATCCGCTTATGACCATGTTATCCGCCACAGACCAGGCACTGAAAACTGTGCCGATGCTCTCAGCCGGCTGCCATTACCCACCACTGGGGTTGAAATGGCGCAGCCCGCAGACTTGCTACTGGTCATGGATGCTTTTGAGAGCGAAGGGTCACCCGTCACAGCTCGCCAGATCAGGACCTGGACCAGCCAGGATCCTGTGCAATCATTAGTAAAGAGTTGGGTCCTAAATGGGAACTGGTCGGCCGTTCCCGGGTAAATGCAAGATGAAATTAAGCCGTTTCACTGCCGCAAAGATGAAATGTCCATCCAGTCGGATTGTCTCTTATGGGGTAATCGCGTGGTTTTGCTAAAAAAAGGCAGGGAAACGTTTATACGCGACCTACACAGTACCCACCCAGGCATTGTCATGATGAAGGCAATTGCCAGGTTGCACATTTGGTGGCCCGGCATTAACTCGGACTTGGAGTCATGCGTGCATCAGTGCAACACTTGCATGCAACTGAGCAATGCACCAAGGGAGGCTCCACTGAGTCTGTGATCATGGCCCTCCAAACCGTGGTCCAGGATCCACGTAGATTTTGCCGGCCCCTTTCTAGGAAAGATGTTTTTAGTAGTAGTGGACGCTTACTCTAAATGGATTGAATGCGTAATCATGTCATCCAGCACGTCCCCAGCCACCATTGAAAGCCTCCGGGCCATGTTCGCCACCCATGGCTTGCCCGACATCCTTGTCAGCGACAATGGACCGTATTTCACCAGCTCGGAATTCAATGAGTTTATGACCGGTAATGGCATCAAGCATGTCAGGTCTGCTCCGTTTAAGCCCGCGTCTAACAGTCAAACAGAGCGGGCAGTCCAAACAATCAAGCAGAGCATGAAACACGTGACGGACGGCTCCCTACAGACCCGCTTGTCTCACATTCTGCTCAGTTACTGGATGCGACCCCACTCGCTCACCGGGGTTCCCCCGGCAGAATTGTTAATGAAGAGAGCCCTCAAAACCAGGCTCTCCCTAGTCCACCCGGATCTTAATGATCACATGGAAACCCAGCGACACCAGCAGAACATGTACCACGATCGCGTGGCTGTTTCACGTGACATTGATGATAACGACCCTGTGTTTGTCCTGAATTACGGTCATGGTCCCAAGTGGGTTACTGGCACTGTTTTGGCCAAGGAAGGGAATAGGGTGTTTATAATCAAACTGTTAAATGGCCAAACGTGCCGAAAGCGTTTAGATCAGACAAAATTGCGATTTACTGACAACCAGGAATGACTTGACCAGGACATCACCATCGACGATCCACCAACACACAACCGACCAGCAATTGACCTCACTGTCAATCACGAGGATGAACCCACCGTTCCTGACAGTCCGGTCAGACCAGCCGCGGTGCAGTGCAGCAATGGTCCGGCCAACTCACACACGCCAGGGTTTGAACTTAGACGATCAACCAGGGAGTGAAGGGCCCCGAATCGCCTCAACTTGTAAATAACTTGTACCGAAGACTTTGGGGGGGAGTGATGTTACGTATGTAACCATGTGATACTTGCCACCAGAGGGCGCGACTGTTGGAGTCCTAATGGTCACCTGCACACACGTGCAGGGCCAGTATGAAAGGTTGGCTGCCATGTTGTTGAGACGCTCTGGAGTTGTAATAAAGAAGACTAAGGTCACACTAAGTTTAGCTTACAGTACTCAGCCTCGTGGAGTTCCTCTATACACAACAGGTGCGGTGCTTGGTTTGTCGTACGCTCCCGCCGCTGTTTGTACTTGGCTTCCGCGTGCTCCCGGCAAAGAGACTCGCGGTGCTCGGCGCCTTCTCGGATGCTTCCCCTCCACTTTCAGCGATCTTGGGCCAGGGATTCCCAAGAGTTGGTGGGGATGTTGCGTTTTTTCAACGAGGCTTTGAGGGTGTCCTTGAAGCGTTTTCTCTGCCGTCCTGGGACTCGCCTGCCGTGACATAGCTCGGAGTAGAGCGCTTGCTTGGGGAGTCTAGTATCGGGCATGCGGACGATGGGGCCCGTCCATCGGAGCTGATCGAGCGTGGTCGATGCTTCGATACTGGGGATGTTGGCCTGAGAATGTTTTTTTACTTTACTTTGCTAACGCCAGTATGGAGCTTCTGGAGAAGAGCACCAGAAAACAAAACAATCTGTCGAACTCCCCAACGGTAGAATTCATTGGCCCGCACCGCGAACGCCAAACAGAATGTCCACCCCATTGTCGGGACAATATGGAGGGCGCATAGCTTTGAAACTGGCCTGAGAGTTCGATGCCGGGCCCTTTGCAGTTACGGATACCTCTCACCTTAATGAGCATAAGATTTCACACAAAAAAAGTATAAAGAAAAAAAATAATAATGAATTCATTGCACCGAGAGCCAGTTGTGATGCATTTGTACAACCTTCATCCTGGCAGCCATTCAAATTCATGAAATGCAAATGTTCCTTTGAGGGATATGGTGAGAGACAGATCAAAGAGAAGATGACAACTTCACTTTACCAGGTCTTAAGTCACACGACTGCAATGGGCGAGAACTTTACCTTCTTATCAGACTGACTCTAACTATTGTTTGAGAAAGTTGGATAGCACCTTGCAAGATTTTAATATCTATTCATCCATCATCCACCCATTGCCATCTCTACATCTCTCTATCTATCTGCCTGTCTATCTATCTATCTATCTAAAGTACTGTATTTCTAACCATCTTTCATTCTATCCATCTCTAATTGTCTACCCCTCTCTGTCTGCTTTACCTTCCTATTTGTTTATATCTATCTCTAGCTCTCTCTAACTATATATATATATATATATATATGTATCAATTTATCTCTCTCAATAACTGTTTATTTCTTTCTATCTTTCTACCTATCAAAGATTCTGTCTACCTTTCTCTCCTGTCTATTTATATCTCTCTCATCTATCCATCGCTGTCTATCTCTCTACCTTTGTCTGTCTTTCTCTCCATATCTACCCATCAGTCAATCTCTCTGTCTATCTTTATTTAACTCTTGCCTACCTGTATCTCTGTCATCCATCCATCGCTTTCTACCTTTTTATATAGAATTTACAGTGCCGATACAGGCCATTCGGTCCATGCCAGTGCTTCATCATCATAGGCAGTCCCTCGCAATCGAGGAAGACTTGTTTCCACTCTAAAAATGAGTTCTTAGGTGACTGTACAGTCCAATACGAGAGCCACAGTCCCTGTCACAGGTGGGACATATAGTCGTTGAGGGAAGGGGTGGGTGGGACTGGTTTGCCGCACGCTCCTTCCGCTGCCTGCGCTTGATTTCTGCATGCTCTCGGCGATAAGACTCGAGGTACTCAGCGCCCTCCCGGATGCACTTCCTCCACTGAGGGCGGTCTTTGGCCAGGGACTCCCAATGGGGATGTTGCACTTTATTAGGGAGGCTTTGAGGGTGCCCTTGTAACGTTTCCTCTGCCCACCTTTGGCTCGTTTGTCATGAAGGAGTTCCGAGTTGAGCGCTTGCTTTGGGAGTCTCGTGTCTGGCATGCGGACAATGTGGCCTGCCCAGCAAAGCTGATCAAGTGTGGTCAGTACTTCGATGCTGGGGATGTTGGCCTCGTCGAGGACGCTAACGTTGATGAGTCTGTACTCCCAGGGGATTTGCAGGATCTTGCGGAGACATCGTTGGTGGTATTTTTCCAGCGACTTGAGGTGTCTACTGTACATGCTCCATGTCTCTGAGCTATACAGGGGAGCGGGTATCACTACAGCCTTGTAGACCATGAGCTTGGTGGTAGATTTGAGGGCCTGGTCTTCGAACAGTCTTTTCCTCAGGCGGCCGAAGGCTGCACTGGCGCACTGGAGGCGGTGTTGGATTTCGTCGTCGATGCCTGCTCTTGTTGATAAGAGGCTCCCGAGGTATGGGAAATGGTCCACGTTGTCCAGGGCCGCGCTGTGGATCTTGATGACTGGGGGGCCAGTGCTGTGCAGCGAGGACAGGTTGGTGGAGGACCTTTGTCTTAAGGATGTTTAGTGTAAGGCCCATGCACCACACGAGCCTCCTCCCACTAAATTTACTTCCTCTCACCCTATCAACATATCCTTCTATTCCTTTCTCCCTCATGCACTTATCTAGCTTCCCCTTACATGCATCTACGCCGTTCATGTCAACCACTCCATGTGGCAGCGAGTTCTACACTCCCATCACTCTCCAGGTAAAAAGGTTTCTCCTGAATTCCTTATTGGACTCATCAGTGACTACCTTATATTTAAGGCCTCCAGTATATATCCATGGGAGCAGGCTGGGCAGCGGAAGGAGCAGTGTGGCGACACACCACTCCAGGGAGCAGCACATGCTGGAGCAGTAGAGCAACGGCAGTGAAGAGGGTGATTGGATTGGACGTCACCAAGATCCAAGTCGCTGATTGGAGCGTGGGCAGATACAGCAGGAGCGGCGAGGTCGGGGCGAAGGAGCGGCGAGAGATTGCAGAGCAACGTGATCGGGGCCCAGGAGAGGCGAGAGTTCGGGGCCCAGAAGAGGCGAGGGCCCAGGGGCAGCACGGGCCCAGCCCACACTGCGATATGTGAGCGCACTAGGTCCGTGCGGCAGAGCAGGTCTCCAGTCGTCTTGGGTAATCCTTGCCACTGGACCAAGACCTAGCTCTGTCACGCCCGTGTGGTGGCTGGTGTGCAACGGCCACCACACGTGAAAAAAATCCACGCACAGGCATCTTCCACCCTTCAGGATGTAGTTCGGGATCTGGAATATTAGGTCCTTCATTGAAACACCTGTGAACTTTTTGGTATGGTAGCAAGTCATCCTCGATTCGAGGGACCACCTATGATGATGATGATATGTATGCACATGTAGCATTTGTTGTATACACCACCTTAAAGGGTTTTGAGAGTTAAGAAAGATTCCAGCTTTATCTATAATCTATCTTTCTCTCTATATCTACCTATCAATCAATCTCGCTCTGTCTATCTTTATCTATCTCTTGTCTACCGACATCACTGTCATCTATCCAGCCCCATTAATCTTTCTCTATCTTCCTCTCTATATCTGCCTACCGACTGTTCTAGCCTATGGCAGATTTTGTGTGGACTCATATGGTTGTCGAGAGGCTCTCCCGCTGCCTGATTGCCCCATGCCAGCCACGCTGGATTATCATTTACACGTTCAGCACAGACCAAAGGCATAGGGCTAGAACCTCCACTTTTG
Organism: Pristiophorus japonicus; assembly: GCF_044704955.1. Classification (NCBI taxonomy): domain Eukaryota; kingdom Metazoa; phylum Chordata; class Chondrichthyes; family Pristiophoridae; genus Pristiophorus; species Pristiophorus japonicus. The sequence continues at coordinate 20,845,980 of NC_092010.1, forward strand.
AGCTTATCGCCCAAAAATGGGCGTTATTTCCGGCGTGGGCAGTAAAAAAGGGTTTTCAGATCGCCGGCTTCTCGCCGATTCTCAAAACATCTAGTTTACATTTTTGAAAATGCGCGTTACCGCGAGCGATATCAAATGGGCGGTAGCGTTAAATTTTTTTGACCTTCTGCCATAAAGTGTGGCCGTCCTTAGCAACGGCATGGCAATGCTCGATTCCCGTGATTCAGGAGGTCAAGGGTCATCATGACGTGCGTAGAAGCGGAGACAGAGAGCGAAGGAGCTCAGAGGGACTGAAAGCGTGTGTGGGTGTGGTGTGTGCTTGTCTGGCTGTTGTGGGAGGCATGACGGAGATTCACCAGTAGCAAAAAGCACCAAGAACATAGTTAGCACTGAGTTTTTGTCCAACAAATAAGATATAACATGGAAGGGATGGAGGAGGCCCTGGATCTGGTAGCTAGGAACACTGGTGGCAGAGGGCTCCCAGTGGTCCCAGAGCGCGGCATTCCACCCCTAGGTTCCGCACCACCACTGCAAATGACAGATGAGAGCAAGGACCAAGAACCTGCCTCTCCATCAGAGAATGTTGCCCCCTCGGCACTCCCCGCTCCCGTACCCGTGCAACCACCACATCTGCCTTCATCCCCCTGCAATAAGGCACCGCCTGAGGAGCTCCTCGACCAGGCGCTGTGGAGCGAGGAGGGGAAGGGATAGAGGTGGAGAGAAGAAAGAGAGGGGGGAAGGAAAGTGAGGTGCATGTCATCATCACAGGCAATCTCTCGGAATCGAGGAAGACTTGTTTCCACTCTTAGCATGAGTTCTCAGGTGGCTGAACAGTCCAATAGGAGAACCACAGTCTCTGTCACAGGTGGGACAGACAGTGGTTGAAGGGCAGGGTAGGCGGGGAGCCTGGTTTGCCGCATGCTCTTTCCACAGCCTGCGCTTGATTTCTGACTGCCTTGGTGTCCTTGATGAGTGTTTCCCCGTTCTTGGCCAAGAGTGGGGTGGGGCCTTGGGAGTTTGGACCATAGGTGGCCTTGACTGCGGTGAAGAATCCTCGCACATCATGGCTGTCGGCCAGTTGTTGTAAAACCTGTGCTTTCTCCATCCACCACCTGTTCTTTAGGTCCCGGGTTTTTTGTTGGACCTTAGCCTTTAGCCGTCTGTAATGTTGTTTTGCAGCTCCCGAGTTGGGTTGCTGTTTAAGACTCAGAAATGCCCTGTGCTTGCAATCTATTAGCTCTTGAATTTCCTGATCATTTTCATCAAACCAGTCCTGGTGTTTCCTGGTTGAGTGACCGAGCATCTCTTTGCAGGCACTGGTTATCGAGGCCTGGAGGGCAGACCAAGCACTGTGGTCATTCTGTGTCTCAGGGTCATCAAGGCACGCCAGATTAGCTGTGAGGCGCTGACAATATAGGGCTCTCTTAGCTGAGTCCTTAAGTGCCCCGGCATTGACTTTTTTGTCACACTGCTTCTGCTGCCCCCTTCGCTTTGGGGCTATGTTGATGTCAATGATGGATCGGATTAGGCGGTGGTCCATCCAACAGTCGTCAGCTCCTGTCATGGCACGGGTGATGTGCACATCCTTGCGATTCCTGGCTCGGATGATGACATAGTCGAGCAGGTGCCAGTATTTGGAGCCAGGGTGTTGCCATGATGCCTTGTATTTGTCTCTCTGTCAGAACAAGGTGTTGTTGATGACAAGTTCATGTTCTAGACATTTTGTTAGGAGTAGGGTATCGCTGGAGTTGGCTTTCCCTACCCCCTCTCTGCCAATCACACCTCCCCAGAGGGCTGTGTCCCTGCCGACCCTGGCGTTGAAGTCTCCGAGGAGGATCAGTTTGTCGCCCGCGGGGACGCAGGTCAGGAATTTTTCGAACTTGGAGTAAAAACCCTTTTTGGCCTCATCTGTTGCATCGAGTGTTGGGGCATACGCACTGATGATTGTGGCGCACTGGTTCCGGGATAGGGTGAGTCGAAGAGTCATGAGGTGTTCGTTAACCCCGCAGGGGGAGTCTTTGAGGCGGTCAACCAGCTCGTTTTTGATGGTGAAGCCAACTCCGTGGAGGCAGCGTTCTTCCTCTGGTTTCCCTTTTCAGAAAAAGGTGTAACTCCACCTTGTTCCTTGAGCTAGCCTTCCCCTGCTCGCCGGGTCTCGCTTAGGGCAGCGATGTCGATGTCAAAGCGTCTAAGTTCCCGGGCAACTATGGTGGTGCGGCGTTCTGGTCTGTCACTGTTGGGGTTGTCCATGGGGGTCCTGACGTTCCAGGTCCCGAACTTCATGTTAGAGGAGTGGAAGATGCCTGTGCGTGTGCATGTGCGCAGGTGATGGCTGTGTTATATCTCCATCTGGGTGTATGCAATTTCTTGCAATATATGGGGCCTGGGGCCCACGCTCTGCTTTGTCTTTGTATTCTGTGTTGCTGGACATGTTGACCATGTGATTGATGTCAATGGTGGAAAAAGTGGGATGTGGGCGGGGTTTTGGTGTTGTTGGCTGTGATACTTATGATTTCAGACCAATGTTGGTATTAAATTTTTGTTATTGAACATAACCTTGTTGCGCATTGTCTCAGATAGCTGGACTGTTACACACTGGTGATTCCTTACCGTGAAAGGGTTAAATACAACTTAACATCAATCAACGTAAACTTTAACTGGCACCAAGGTGATGGGCACCATTGATGTCTGAGCTGCAGACGCACAGCAGTGTGTCAGCGTTGTCGCTCACATCAGTGCTCTTTCAGGAAAATCGCTCAGATATCAGCTCCTCACATAAGAGTGGGACTTAACAAATGCCAGCCACACCGCTGGCGTCATCCCGGTTAGTTCTACTTTTTGTGGGTGGTTTTTTGAGCGGGCGATATTCTGGGCGGTATGTGTGTGAGGTGGTGAAATTGACGGTGGGTGATCTCCATGGCCACTAGTTTGGGTAAATATGCTCTTTACGACAAAAAACAGTCACGGGGCATTATTATAGCATCTCGCCGTTAAGTCCATGTGGAAAGTAACGCTGGGCGATAATATATGCGTTGAAATTACCCATTCTGCTGATTCCACCCAAAAAAAGTGGGCGGGCGGTGATATTTTTTCTCAGCACTAAGCACATGGGGAAAATAATGCTTGGTGATAAGTCTCCTAAAAATGCCCGTTGGTTTCCATTTTGTGCCAAAATGGGTGAAATCTGGGCGTCATTTCAGCGGCTAAATGGGCGTTAAGTAACCGTTAAGCATGCAAATAAAGTGGAGGTTCTTACCCATAAACCCTCCTCAGCAGTTCACACCAACTCCACGTTATGGGCTGCATTTTAGGCTTTTCGGTTTTCGGGGCAAAAACGGAGGCAGAGCGGGAAAGTTACCGGCGGGAATAGTTAGCGCTTTGGTAAGGAAGTTTGGGCATCTGGGCCCTGTGTCAGGGGGCGCAGCGCTAAGGGAGGCGTTGTACACCTCTCGTGACGCAAGGATGGGAAAATCCCGAACTAAAGTGCCGGGCCCCATGTGCGCTCCGAGAGAGGTCGGGGAGGGGCGGAGGGGAGGGTGCGGGGGGGAACCTTAACACAAAGCCACAAGAATATTCCCACATTGCCCACACCACCACAACAACAAATTACTGATAAACCTAAAAGAACAAACCCTCGCACTGACCTTGGGAGTACTTTCCCTCCCTCACCGCCGGCTATGATGGACCGCTTTGGTTTCCCAGGGGGCATTGCGGGCGCACTTCCGGGCGGACGGATCGGGCAAAAGTCCAAACTCCTGCCAGTGTCGCAACCGGGGGCGTTGTACACCCGCCGCAACTCCTCCCGTCCGCCGCAAAACCCGACCCGAGGATCGCGGCGGAGCGCTGGAGATCTCACTGCCGCCTTTCACACCGCTCCGCGGCGAAACCCCAAGCGCAAGAAGCCGGAAAATCCAGCCCTCACCATTCTCTACAAACAGCCCCATCGAGACACAAATGGTGAATGTTACGGAGCAGCTTGCCCAGGAGCTCAAACTGCGTCTCTCATGATTCAGAGCAGGCACCGCCACCCCTGCCTCCTGTCCTCTCCCTCCATGTCCTCCCCCACCCTCAGTGCCTCGGGTCCTGCCTCCCATCTGCTCCTCCAATGCCTCCTTCAGTCCTCAACCCACCTCCGTTTTGAGACCATGCGTTTTAATTTGCGACACAGTTACTCCAGAGTGTGGGGGGGCGGGGGCTGGGGGGGAGTGCGGGGGGTTGGGCAGAAGTTTTAGGCAGATGTCCACATTTGCTCAGCGTTGAAATGAGGAGATCTGCTCTCTTGGGTGCTGATTGAACCGCAACCTCTACCACCTAGAAGGACAAGGGCAGCAGGTGCATGGGAACACCACCACCTCCACGTTCCCCTCCAAGTCACACACCATCCTGACTTGGAAATATATCGGCCGTTCCTTCATCGTCGCTGGGTCACAATCCTGGAACTCCCTCCCTAACAGCACTGTGGGAGCACCTTCACCACACGGACTGTAGCGGTTCAAGAAGGGGGCTCACCACCACCTTCTCGAGGGCAATTAGGGATGGGCAATAAATGCTGGGTCTTACCAGCGATGGCCACATCCCGGAACGAATTTTAAAAAAATGTTGTGATCTCAGCCCCAGACAGAAACTGCTCCAAGTCCCTCTTGAAGGCAGACAGTGAGTCAGCACCCACTGCACCAGCCAGCAATATGCCTCAAAGGCTCACTCCTCCCTGGGAAATGAAGAACTGCTCAACATCTAGTCTATTCCTGCTCATATGTAATTTAAACTCCTGTCCCCTGCTCCTCCCCAATCTGTCAAACTGGAATAATCTATCAATAGACAGGAAATCCAGCCCTCTCGCTATTTTATAAACCTCTATCAGGTCGCAGCTCAGTCTATGCTGCTCCTGTCTCCTTGTGAGTCTCCTCTGACAGTCATCATCATCCTCATAGGCAGTCCCTCGAAGCGAGGATGACTTGCTTCCACGCCGAAAAAGGATGAGTTCACAGATGTTTCAATGAAGGACCTAATATTCTGGATCCCGAACTACATGTTGAAGGGTGGAAGATGCCTGTGCGTGGATTTTTTTAACGTGGGTGGCTGCTGACAGAGCTAGGTCTTGGTCCAGTGGCAAGGGTTAACCAAGACAACTGGAGACCAGCTCTGCTGCACGGACCTAATGCGCACACATATCGCAGTGTGGGCTGGGCCCGTGCTGCCCCCGGGCCACTGACCCCGAACTCACGTCTCTCCTGGGCCCCGATCACGTCCCTCCACAGTCTCTCACCGTAGACAGTAATGGGCCAATGATGGAGGTGCCGTTGTTTTACTTTAACTATTTATCAGATTGTAATAAATGAAGGTACAGTTAGCACCAACGGCAGTGTCAAATCCCAGGGTTTCTTGAGCGAGACGTATAATTAAGCCCCTCTTTTGTCCATTTCACTCCCCGCCTCTCCTGAAGATGCTGATTCTTGCTCGGGGCACGGTTCCAGGGACTGGAAAGGTCCCCAGTTTCACCTCAAGTGCCATTCATAATGCGTGTCCCAAGACACTGAATGTCGACAGACTACACAATCCTGTCCTCACCCGATGCTCACAGACGTGCAGTTCCCAGCTGGGTTGCTGAAAACTGATCAGGAGCGACAACCTTGACCGATTTTGATTCCTCAGGTTGCAATTCGGGCCGGCTGCAATACCCCTAGGCCGAGAAATTCGGGTCGTTTGCGCCTCCTGGGTGTGGTGCCACGAACGACTCCCGCTAGATTTGGCAGGAGTTTAGCGGCAGCGGTAACCCGTAGCGCCCTGCTCTGCTGTGCCAGTGATGATGACGTCATCACCGTGCGCAGTGTCCCGTTAGCACCCCGGACCCTAACCTGGGTAGCGCCCCCTGAAGCTGTGCCGGGCGATGGCAGCGACAGATTCAGGGGGCGTGAACCGGGGGCCGGCCGCTCATGGGGCGATACTTAAAATGGAGGTGGTGGCCGTTGAAAAACAAAACCTCCCGCCTTTCGCCTGCACTTCGATCGCGGGGTCCGTGCCGCGATTGGTTAGCTCGACGCTGGGCTGTCGGCACGCCAACCCTGCTCCCCAGTGGTCCAGGGAGGCCCGTTTCTTCCCTGCAGAGTTTGCAGCAAGGGCCCTTCCCCTTGTACACGGCCCAGTGCGTAGCGCTGGGTCCCGCTCCCGACCCGTTCCCCCCCCACTACCGCCCCAAAAAGGAAGTGGAACGCGTGATTTTGCCCTCCACTTCCTTTCGGGGACAGTAACCCAAATTTTTCGAGCGGGGTGCAACAGAACTTTTGCCTCCTAACCTCATCCTGGATGAGATCTGCTTGGCCGGCATGGACCAAGAATCAAACCGAGAGCTTAGCATGCTCTATATGGCTCACCCTCAATCCAGGCGGTGTGGTTACACACTGAGCCATTGAAGCTACTCTATTTCATATCCGTGTAGTGGAATATGAACCCTCTCTGTTTTGCTGCTCTCGCTTCTTTCACTTGCTCACTCTCTCCCCTTCCCACCCTGTCTCCATCTCCCATGCTCACTCCCACCCTTTTGGTGTCAGCTGTGGCTCAGTGGGCAGCACCCTTGCCTGAGTCAGAAGGTTGTAGGTTCAAGTCCCACTCCAGAGACTTGAGCACGCAATTCAGGCTGACGCTCCCAGCGCAGTGTTGAGGGAGTGCTGCACTGTCGGAGGTGCCGTCTTTCGGATGACACGTTAAACATGAGGTCCTGTCTGCTCTCTCAGGTGGACGTAAAAGATCGCACGGCACTATTTCGAAGATGAGCATGGGAGTTATCCCTGGTGTCTTGGCCAATATTTATCCCTCAATCAATGTAACAAAAACAGATTATCTGTTTGCTATCACATTGCTGTTTGTGGGAGCTTGCTGTGCGTAAATTGGCTGCTGCGTGCTGCGTTTCCTACATTCCAACAGTGACTACACTTCAATAGTACTTCATTGGCTGTAAAGCCCGTTGGGACGTCATGGTGGTCATGAAAGGCGCTATATAAATGCAAGGTCTTTTGCTTTTTTCTCTCCCCTCCCCTCCCCTCCCTTCCACCCTTTCTCCCTCCTCCCTCCCCCTTTTTCCTCTCTCTCGCCCTCTCTCGCTCTCTCTTTCTCCCTCCCTCCTTCCCACCCTTATCTCTCTGGATCTCATTCAAAAAACATTAGTGAGCACCAGATGGCTTCTGATGCAGGCAGAGATTGCCATTGGTGGCCCTGTGTGAATAGCACTTGACTTCTCCAATTTGTTCACCAGTCATATAGCACCCTTTGATGGTCGCTGCTTAGCATACATTGACATCCCGTAAATTCTGGAGCTGACTGGTCTGAGAGTTAGCATATGCTTTTAGTCCCAGCACACGTCCAATCTCATTTGTCAGTGGAGTTATTTGAAAGCCTTTATTAACATTTTTAATCATATTTTTCTGCATTTTTTACCATGTGTTCTCATCAACAGATCTCCCGCAGTGCTGCTCGACGACTGAAGATGAGGCTAGGCTGTGTATCTGGGTGGGGGGGGGGGGTGGGGGGCGGGAGGGGGGGGGGCGGGGTTTGCTGGTCAGAGAGGTCAAGGTTCAGCGTAAGGATAATCGGCCATAGCCCCATTGTTATAAAACATTGGGGTTGAAATTGGGTCCCGCCGTTTTTGAGGCGGTGTCACCGGCTGAGCGCTGATTTTAACACCGGGCGGTAGGTGCCGCCTCAAACTACAAAATTCAGTTTTAACGGCCAAAGATGAGAGAGCGGCACTAAAAGTGGCGTTGCACACTCCTGCCTCGGGCGCCCACGGAGCGGGAGGTCAGGAGGCCGACCGAATTTCCCCACGGGAGGCTGCCGGCACGCGAGAGGAAAAAAATAAGAATAAAAGTTTCCGACACGTTCCCTCACCCACACCTCCCCACCGGCCCCAGTAATACATAAATGGTATTAAAAATAATCATCACCACTGACCTTGATCCCTGGACACCCCCCCCCCCCAAACCGGGACCCCCGATGTCCCACCACCTTTCCCAGGCTGTACGGGTCGCCTGCCGGTAAGGCCACCGCACTCACCGAATCTCGCAGCGGCGGCGGCAAGGGGGCGTTGCACGCCCGATGACGTCACCACGTGGGTGGCAGCCGAGCGCGCAGTGGTACGTCTTGGCGCCGCCCCCACCGCCCAACTACACTTACCGTGAGCCGCCGAGGAGCCCGGTCGCCGCCGACGGTAAGGACTTAGCCACCCGTTAGCCGCCCCTCAGCGACGGTAAGAGGTGGCGTTACAAAACGGAATTTCGACCCCTGTGTATTCTCTTACTCAACTGTGAGCAACGCCACAGGAGATTTTCTGGTGTTGAAACAAAAGGTACACTCAGCATACGTTCCGGCCCTGAACCCGCTTAAACTGATAGCAAGACTTGTGTGTCAGCCGTGACTCAGTGGGCAGCACATCTAACCCCCGAGTCAGATGGTCGTGGGTTCAAGTCCCACTCCAGAGACTTGAGCACAAAATCTAGGCTGACACTCCAGTGCAGTGCTGAAGGAATGCCACACTGTCGGAGGTGGCGGCTTTCGCATGAGACGTTAATCCGAGACCCCGGCTGTGATGTATGCTCACAGGTTTGTAGAGCTGTTGCAATATTTGAAGGGGGTGCTCCTGAAATTCTGGTTGCACTTCAGTCCCACACTCCTGATCTTTGGGCACTCTGTGTGGAGGGGAGCGGGTAGGTCCGAGGGCCTCCTCGTAGGACTGCTCCTGGGTATGGCCAGGGGGGCCATCAGCCGGTTCAGGCAGCGGGCAGTCGAGGGGGTCGTTCAGCCCGACTGCCTGCCTCTCTTCCGCGGTTACATCCGAGCCAGGGTGTCCCTGGAGATGGAGCACGCGGTGTCCACCGGTACGCTCGCGGCCTTCCACGAGAGGTGGGCGCCGGAGGGACTGGAGTGCATCATCACCGCCGGCAACCAAATTTTATTTTGATTTAAGTTTGCTGTCCAAAGTTTAATTTGTTTAATGTGTCGGTTTTAGTGTCCCCCCCACCCCCACCTTTAATCGGGGCACTTGTTTTACAGATCAACAAAAAAAATATTTGTCGAGCTGTTGAGTTGGGAGTGGCTTATCCAGTCACGTGATGTTCACAAGACTCAATAAAACCCCAGCCAGTTGGGTTCGGGGGATCCACGATGAGGCAGGTGGTTGTGAGCCTGGTGGATGAACTGGTAATGTGTAGTGTGATTGTTAAACTTTTGCTAATAAACCAACTAGTTCTTAATAGCAAAGTGTTGCTATGAATTCGTAAGTAAAGAACCCTTGAAGCTAATACATTACACCGCTTGCCCTCTCAGGTGGACATAAAAGGTGGAAGTCTTTCTTTCTATTTATATAGCGCCTTTCACAATCTCAGGACATCCCAAAGCATTTTACAGCCAATTAAGTTCATTTTTGGAGTGTAGTCACTGTTGTAATGTCGGAGACATGGCAGTTAATTTGCACACAGCAAGGTGCCCAGAATTGTACGCAGCATTCCACACGGGTCTAACCAGGGCTTTATACAACTCAACCATAACTTCCACCCCTTTGTGTTCCAGCCCTCTTGAAATAAAGACCAACATTCCATCAGCCTGCATCATTATTTCTTGTGCTTGTCCACTAGCATTCCGTGATTTCTGTTCTTGGCCCCTAAATCTCTCTGCTCCTCCACAGTTCCTAGCCTTCTCACCATTTGGAAATTACTCCGATTAATATTTTTGGGGTCCAAAGTGGATGACCTCAAGCTTGCCCACATTGAACTCCATTTGCCGCAGTTTTGCCCGCTCACTTGATGAATTGTGGGTCGATCTGTATTGTCGATGCCCACCCACTCGGATCGGCGAGACTCCTCAAACTCATTTGACACAGGGTCATTACAGCTGGCAGAGTCAGAAGGTTTTCAACCCATTAGTCAGTGGCTACAGTAAGGAAGACATTTGTTGCTTCTCCATGTTGGTTTAAAATGGTTCAACGCCTTTGTCAAAAATGGCCGACAGAGGAATTTCACATAAACGCACTAAAAAGATCACTTGAACTGACGAGCCCATCACAGTGTGATTTCAAGCCGTATGTCTTCACAAAGCAGAGACAGTCTTTGGTTTAATGTCTCCCATGAAGTATTTGAGAACAGGCCCCTCGATGACACTCAAGTAAATGTAAAACAAACTGTGGTATCTACAAGCTGGTCGATATGTAACTGAAGGCAAATTGTACCGGAGGATATTGCAGCAAAAATTAACACAGTTTCGTAAATAAGTACATTGTAATCTTGTCTAGCCTGTATATTTCTTTATCCTGGCCTGGAGATATCTGCAAGGTCTGTCCTTGACCAACTGTCAAACCTTTCCATTCGAAGAGACTCACCAGCAAATGTGTTTATGATCTTCAGCTGAGTTTCCTTTGTTGTGAAGGGGCATCTCAATAACTAACGTATGTCAAAACTTCAAAAGACTGCTTTCTCTGGCGACCCACCTGAGGCTGTAGCTGAAATGCTGTCACAATCCAGACCTCTCCACATTTCTTTTGACGTTAATCAGGCACCAGTTTTTCTTCTTCTCCCGCTTCACTGACTCTTCTGTGCTACACTCTCCTGGAAGCCTACCGAAGCATCCATTCTTCATGTGACAGGCCAGTGTTATTCAAACATTGAGAGACATCACAACTGAACACGCTTCAGTTTTTACCCAGCATCCTCACCTAGAGGGGGATCATTTTGGCCATGGGCGATTGGGAAAAAACGTGCGCTATTGATTCAGCCACCCGTTATACATCTCTCTCCATTATCATTTCCATTGAAGTTAACATGCAGGTACAGCAAGCAATTAGAAAGCAAATGGTATGTTGGCCTTTACTGGAAGCCGGTTGGAGTATAAGAGTAAGGAAGTCTTACTGCAATAAATAGGGCTTTGGTGAGACCACACCTGGAATACTGTGCACAGATTTGGTCTCCGTACCTATTAAGGATATACTTGCCTTAGATGGGGTGCAACAAAGGTTCACTAGATTGATTCCTGGGATGAGAGAGCTGTCTTATGAGGAGAGATTGAGTAGATTAGGCCTATATTCTCTGGAGTTTAGAAGAATGAGAGGTGATCTCATTGAAACATCTAAAATTCTTAGAGGGCTTGACAGAATAGATTTTGCCGAAGGGTCATCGACCTGAAACATTAACTCTGTTTCTCGCTCCACAGATGCTGCCTGACCCGCTGAGTATTTCCAGCATTCTCTGTTTTTATTTCAGATTCCAGCCTCTGCCGTATTTTGCTTTTGTAAATGCAAGGAGGATGCTTCCTCTAGCTGGGGGTTCTAGAACCAGGGGTCACAGTCTCAGGATAAGGGGTCGGCCATTTAGGACCGAGATGAGGAGGAATTTCTTCACTCAGAGGGTGGTGAATCTTTGGAATTCTCTACCCCAGAGGGCTGTGCAGGCTCACTCTTTGAGTATATTCAAGGCTGAGATCGATAGATTTTTGGATATTAAGGAACCAAGGGATATGGAGATTGGGTGGGAAAGTGGAGTTGAGGCAGAAGATCAGCCGTGATCTCATTGAATGGCGGAGCAGGCTCGAGGGGCTGAATGGCCCACACCTGCTCCTATTTCTTATGTTCTTATATGCAGTGGAATGGGTGGCTGAATCATTATTGCCTGTTCTACACCATTATACAATGTCAAAATTACCCCCATATCGTTTTCTAGTAAGGTCACTAGGTAGACCAGGCAAACATCCCCAGCATTGAAGCACTGACCACACTCGACCAGCTCTGCTGGGCAAGCTACATTGTTCGCATGCCAGATACAAGACTCTCAAAGCAAGCGCTCTACTCGGAACTCCCTCATGGCAAACGAGCCAAAGGTGGGCACAGGAAACGTTACAAGGACACCCTCAAAGCCTCCCTGATAAAGTGCAACATCCCCACTGACACCTGGGAATCCCTGGCCAAAGACCACCCTAAGTGGAGGAAGTGCATCCGGGAGGGCGCTGAGCACCTCGAGTCTCATCGCCGAGAGCATGCAGAAATCAAGCGCAGGCAGCGGAAAGAGTGTGCGGTAAACCTGTCCCACTCTCCCTTACCCTCAACGACTATCTGTCCCACCTGTGACAGGGACTATGGTTCTCATATTGGACTGTTCAGCCACCTAAGAACTCATACTAAGAGTGGAAGCAAGCCTTCCTCGATTCCGAGGGACTGCCTATGATGACTAGGTAGTGATCAGGAGCAGGAACTCTGACCCCTTCCTAGCCCAGAGACACCAATTGTATTGCCCCAACCTCCGATTGCTAATTCAGCACAAACTGGGGTTGAAACCTGGGGTTGTCTTGGCCTGAATGGCCCAGTACCACAGCGAGCAGAGCAGAAAAAGTCAGACATTTTTCATCCCATCAGATTCTGGATTCAAACACAGGTAGCAAGACTCTACACTGACTGGACACCAATTCTGCACTCAAAAGCCATGTTCGAAAATGTTTGCACCATAATTCAGTTGAATGCTTTTTGCACTTCAGGATAAGTTCGCCAAAGTATAAACTCAGAAAAGAAAGAAAGCAGGATTTGGATTTATATAGCGCCGTTCGTGACCTGAGGACATCTCAAAGTGCTTTGCAGCCAATGAAGTACTTTTGGAGTGTAGTCACTGTTGTAACGTGGGAAACACGGCAGCAAATTTATACACAGCAAGCTCCCACATACAGCAACGTGATAATGACCAGAGAATCTGTTTTTGTTATGTTGATTGAGGGATAAATATTGGCCCAAGGACACCGGGGATAACTCCCCTGCCCTTCTTCTCATAATGCCATGGGATCTTTTACACCCACCTGAGAGAGCAGGCAGGGTCTCGGTTTAATGTCTCATCTGAAAGACAGCACCTCCGACAGTGCAGCGTTCCCTCAGCACTGCACTGGGAGTGTCAGCCTGAATCATGTGCCTGGAGTGGGACTTGAACCCACAACCTTCTGACTCAGAGGCAAGAGTGCTGCCCACTGAGCCACGGCTGACCAACTCAGGCCTGCATGCAGGATATAACTGAACCTTGAAAAGAACCAGTGCTTTGGGAGAGGAGTGAAGGAAAGGGAAGAGAACATGGAAAGAAATAACACCAAGAATCAGACTAAACTTGCAGTGTATAAATCATACAAACAAATAATGGAGTGAGGCTGTTGTTTTCATGGCAGCATTCCTGCCTCTAAGACAGAAGGTGCAGGGTTCAAACCCCGCTCCAGAGGGTCCCGGCGAGTGTAGACCAGTGCTCAGCCTCTGAATTCCAGGTTATCGGCGGGACAGTCAGGATACTCAATTCCGGGGAGTGTGGGTGCCACACCCCCACCTTTTCTGTGGGTTGTAGGAGCCCATAAAACTCTCACGCCATGCCGGACTAAACCCCCAAGCTAGTGTGCGGGTCCTTTGCTTCAAGGGTTCTTTGCTTAAGCATTCATAGCAACACATTGCTATTAAGAACTAGTTGGTTTATCAGCAAAAGGTTTAACAATCACACTACACATTACCAGTTCATCCACCAGGCTCACAACTGCAAACCTCATCGTGGATCCCCCCGAATCCAACTGGCTGGGGTTTTATTGAGTCTTGTGAACATCATGAAACTGGCTAAGCCACTCCCAACTCAACAGCTCTACAACTATTTTTGTAAGAACTTTAAATCAAGTACCCCCTTTTGTGAGGGCACTAGAAGCCACAAATGTCCAAATTAACATGGGAACTTTACCAAATTCAATTAAATTTCTGTTCCCGGGGGGTGATAATGCACACAACAAGCTCTACAACTATTTTAAGTTGTGATCAGTAATCAAGTACCCCCTGATTAAAGAGGGGGGGGGCACACTACAAAAAAATTTTAAGTGCCCCTTTTTTTTTGTTTTTTGGGGTTTTTTGAGGGCACTAAAACACAAATTATATAAGTGCCACCTAGCTAAAAGTGGGGGATGCGGGGGGGCACTAAAACTGACAACTTAACCAAATTAAACTTCAGACACTAAAATCAAATTAAAATTCTGTTCCCGGGGGTGATAACGCACGCAATAAGCGCTACAAACCTGTGAGCATCCTCACAGGTGCATACATTGCAGTGGCCATGGAAGGAGCGTTGACGTTGTGGCCTATCAGACTGTTAATCAGCCTACGAATCCTTCCACAACTTCACTCGTTATCTCTGTAACCTCCTACAACCCTCCGAGATCTCTGCACTCCTCCAAATCTGAGCTCTTGGGCATCCCTGATCTCCTTCGCTTCACCATTGGTGGCCGTGCCTTCAGCTGCCTGGGCCCCAAGCTCTGGAATTTCCTCTCTCAACATCTCCACCTCTCTGCCTCGCTCTCCTCCTGTAAGATGCACCTTAAAGCCTTCCTCTTTGACCAAACTTTTGGCCACCTGTCCTAATATGCGGCTCGATGTCAAATTTTGTTTGATTACACTCTTGTGAAGCGACTTGGGACGTTTTATTACGGTAAAGGTGCTATAGAAAAGCAAGTTGTTGTTATCATACAAGGCATATGTATGAAGATGTGACAAGACCTGATCTACTGTTAAATTTTATCGACACCAACACCTTGGCTGCCCGTGCTTGCAAACATCATCCCACCACATCTACGCCACAAAAATGCAGTCTCCAGAGAATACAACCTCTACACCAGCAAAGACATGCCGATCCAGGCCGACTTGAACAACCTACCACCAACCCATCTCAAATCTAGAAGGCCATTTTGGACCGTGCCGAAGCCCTTCAGCGATCTCCCCTCAGCCTTGATGACCGATGGCAAAATGCTTGGAAGAACTGTGACATACAGAATGGATTCCTTATCGAGGAGCCCACAGTACAACCTGAAGGATCAAACCTTCCTCACAAACAGTGGGCAACCATCAACCGCCTCAGAACCGGTCACGGTCGATGCTGCCATCTTCTCCATAGGTGGAAGATTAAAGCATCCCCATCATGCAACTGTGGAGTTCTTAATCAGACCCTGGAGCATACCATTGAGCATTGCCCTCAGAGGGAATTCGTAGGAAGCCTGCAAGATATCCACACTGTTACACCAGAGGCTTTGGCCTGGATATCCAACTTAGATATTGACGTTTGATTTGCTACTACCGTACGAAAGGAGAAGATTGTCAAATTATGTTCTGTCAAACCAAAGGGTGCACTGGATATTGCAAGTTGGCATATAAGCTACAAAGGCATTGACGTATGTATAAACCCAGTACATGTATATTCACAATAATAGAGACTTGCTTGGAAGTCTATGCAAGGGGTTATAGCATGCCTTCCAATAATTCATTCTTAGTCATTCAAATTGACTCTCCCAATAGCTTAGTTATTGATGGATGCAGGAAGCTTTTTTTTATTCATTCATGGGATGTGGGCTTCACTGGTAAGGCTGGCATTTATTTCCATCCCTAGTTGCCCTAGAGAAGGTGGTGGTGAGCCGCCTTCTTGAACCGCTGCAGTCCGTGTGGTGACGGTGCTCCCACAGTGCTGTTAGGGAGGGAGTTCCAGGATTTTGACCCAGCGACGAAGAAGGAACGGCAATATATTTCCAAGTCAGGATGGTGTGTGACTTGGAGGGGAACGTGGAGGTGGTGGTGTTCCCATGCGCCTGCTGCCCTTGTCCTTCTAGGTGGTAGAGGTCGCGGGTTTAGGAGGTGCTGCCGAAGAAGCCTTGGCGAGTTGCTGCAGTACATCTTGTAGATGGTGCACACTGCAGCCACGGTGCGCCGGTGGTGGAGGGAGTGAGTGTTTAAGGTGGTGGATGGGGTGTCGATCAAGTGGACTGCTTTGTCCTGGATGGTGTCGAGCTTCTTGCTGGAGCTGCACTCATCCAGGCAAGTGGAGAGTATTCCATCACACTCCTGACTTGTGACTTGTAGATGGTGGAAAGGCTTTGGGGAGTCAAGAGGTGAGACACTCGCCTCAAAAGGTCAGCCTCATAACTGACCCATAAGGTCCCAAGTTGATTGCTAATCTGTGTTGAGTTACCTGATCCCAGAGGTAGCAGCATCACAAATGGTCTTAGTGGCCCTGAGCTAGAACACAAGAATAAACATTTCAACACTGAGACATTGGTGGAGCAGGAGCCAATGTAGGTCAGCGAGCACAAGGCTGAAGGGTGAGTGGGACTTGGTGAGAGTTAGGACACGGGTTGAAGTGCTTTGGATGAGCTGAAGTTTATGAAGGGTGGAAGATGGGTGACCGGTCAGAAGGGGATTGGAATAGTCGAATCTGGAGGTAACAAAAGTGTGGATGAAGTGTTTCAGCAGTGGATGGACTGAGGCACGGGTGGAAATGGAGAAAAAGAAAGACTTGCATTTATATAGCGCCTTTCACGACCAACGGACATCTCAAAGCACTTTACAGCCAATGAAGTACTTTTGTAGTGTAGTCACTGTTGTAACATGGGAAACGCGGCAGCCAATTTGCGCACAGCAAGCTCCCACAAACAGCAATGTGATAAATACCGGATAATCTGTTTTTAATGTTGATTGAGAGATAAATATTGACCCCACGACACCGGGGAGAACTCCCCTGCTCTTCTCTAAAATAGTGCTGTGGGATCTTTTACGGCCACCTGAGAGAGCAGACGGGGCCTCGGTTTAACGTCTCATCCGAAAGACGGCACCTCCAACAGTGCAGCACTCCCTCAGCACTGCACTGGAGTGTCAGCCTAGATTTTTCTTGTGCTCAAATCCCTGGAGTGGGACTTGAACACACAACCAGAGGTGCTGTCTTTGTGATGGAGTGGATATGTGGTTGGCAGCTCAGCTCCGGGTCAAATCAGACGGCGAGATTGTGAACTGTCTTGGCCAAAGTACAAGGCAGTCCTAATATAGATGGCCTGCTACAGACCTTTTATCCTCTTATTCCTTTTTAGCTCCAATAGATCAGTTTTACAGCCCTTCTTCCCTCTGCATTATCAATGTGTTGAAATTGGGATAAACGGCAGCATCTCTTACTCGAAGTCCTTCTTTCCGGGGGCCTCAAATGTGCAACTCCTCCAAGCCTGGTGTCACCTTATCACTGCTTTCTGATTTACTGAGAATTGTATCGAGTCTACAGCACAGAAACAGGCCATTGGGCCCAACAGGTCCGTGCCGGTGTTTATGCTCCACACGAGCCTCCTCCCACCCCTCTTCATCTCACCCCATCAACATATCTTTATTCCTTTCTCCCTCATGTGTTTATCCAGCTTCAGTACAGAGTGGGAATCTTGAGAGTTTGGTAAGTGGGAGAGTTTTAAGGGTTAATCTCTTTTAAACCATTTGGAGGCTGGTGTCATTTGTTAGTGGCAATTGCTAATAGCTTCTAAGTAAGATTAAGAGCTAAATATTTAAGATTCTTGCAGGCTTAAGCAAAGACAAACAAGCTAGCTCTCCAGTAGTTAGCTAAGAGAGCCCTACACAATCAGCGCCTCACAGCTAATCTGGCGTGCCTTGATGACCCTGAGATGCTGAATGCCCATAGCGCTTGGTCTGCCCTCCAGGCCTCCATAACCAGTGCCTGCGAAGAGACGCTCGGTCACTCAACCAGGAAACACCAGGACTGGTTTGATGAGAATGATCAGGAGATCCAAGACCAATAGGTCGCAAGCGCAGAGCGTTTCTGAGCCTTAAACAACAACCCAACTCGGGAGCAGCAAAGCAGCATTACAGGCGGCTCAAGGCTGAGATCCAACAAAAAACCCGGGACCTAAAGAACAGGTGGTGGATGGAGAAAGCACAGGAGATACAGCAGCTCGCCAACAGCCATGATGCACAAGGATTCTTCATCGCAGTCAAGGCCACCTACGGTCCAAACTTCCAAGGCCCCACCCCACTGCTGGCCAAGAATGGGGAAACACTCATCAAGGACACCGAGGCACTTCAAAGGTCTCCTCAATCGAGACTCTGCCTTTGACTCGAGTGATCTCGACTCCATCCCGCAGCATGCGACCCGCCACCACCTCAGTAAAACCCCAACACTGCACGAGGTAGGAAAAGCCATAAGACAGCTTAAGAACAACAAGGCTACGGGAACGGATGGAATCCCTGCTGAGGCACTAAAGTATGGCGGAGAGACACTGTTGGTGCAATTACATGACCTCATCTCTCTCATCTGGAGGGAGGAGAGCATGCCCCGGAGATGCAGTAATTGTGACCATCTTTAAAAAAGGGGACAAGTCCGACTGCGGCAACTACAGAGGAATCTCCCTGCTATCAGCCACTGGGGAAAATTGTCGCTAGAGTCCTCCTCAACCGTCTTCTCCCTGCGGCCGAGGAGCTCCTCCCGGTGCAGATTTCATCCCCTACGGGGCACAACGGACATGAATTTTGCAGTGCGACAGCTGCAGGAAAAATGCAGGGAGCAGCGCCAGCCCTTATACATGGTCTTCTTCGACCTTACAAAGGCCTTTGACAATGTCAACCGCGAGGGTCTATGGAGCGTCCTCCTCCGTTTTGGATGCCCCCAAAAGTACGTCACCATCCTCCGCCTGCTCCATGACGACATGCAGGCCGTGATCCTTAGCAACGGATCCATTACAGACCCTGTAATGTCCTTACACACTACTATAAATTCACACGAGGCACATTCTGCAGACAAGGTCACTCTGTGACCCGAACCTTTATTCACAGGACTAAGAAGTGATGACCCTGCGTGGGACCTCCCTTTATATACCTGGATGACCAGGTGAGAAGTGTCTCCCACAAGTTCACCCCCTGTGGTCAAGGTGTGCATTTCTTAGGTGTATACAGTGTACAGTGTTGTTACATGAAGGTTACAGTTACATGAAGATTACATACATGACATCACCTCCCCCGCAAAGTCTTATGGGGTCAAAGATTGAGTCTTTCAGGCGGTCGACGCTCTCTCGTGGAGCGCCGCAGTTGGGGCTCTGGTTGTTGAGCCTTGGCGTGAGTGTCTGTCACCTGTGGTGATTCTGGCCTGTCCGGGCTGACCGCTGGGACTGTGCATGCTGCTGAATGTTCTTGTTGCTCGTTCACTGGCGGTGGTGTGGGCAGCATCTCATGATCTTCCTCAGGTTCCTCAGTGTCCATGCTGAACCTTTTTTTTACTTGGTCCAGATGCTTGCGGCATATCTGTCCATTGTTAAGTCTGACCACTGTGACCCTATTCCCCTCTTTGCCAATTACAGTACCCTCCAAGATCACCCCAACCTCTGTCGTCGAGCTACAGTACGCTGACAACACCTGTGTCTGCGCACGTACAGAGGCTGAACTCCAGGGCATAGTCAACGTATTTACTGAGGCGTACGAAAGCATGGGCCTTACGCTAAACATCCGTAAGACAAAGTTCCTCCACCAGCCTGTCCTCGCCGCACAGCACTGCCCCCCAGTCATCAAGATCCACGGCGCGGCCCTGGACAACGTGGACCACTTTCCCATACCTCGGGAGCCTCTTATCAACAAGAGCAGACATTGATGACGAGATTCAACACCGCCTCCAGTGCGCCAGTGCAGCCTTCAGCCACCTGAGGAAAAGAGTGTTCGAAGACCAGGCCCTCAAAACTGACACCAAGCTCATGGTCTACAGGGCTGTAGTAATACCCGCCCTCCTGTATGGCTCAGAGCCATGAACCATGTACAGTAGACACTTCAAGTCGCTGGAGAAATACCACCAAGGATGTCTCCGCAAGATCCTACAAATCCCCTGGGAGGACAGACGCACCAACATTAGCATCCTCGACCAGGCCAACATCCCCAGTATTGAAGCACTGACCACACTCGACCAGCTCCGCTGGGCAGGCCACATTGTCCGCATGCCAGACACAAGACTCCCAAAGCAAGCGCTCTACTCGGAACTCCTTCATGACAAACGAGCCAAAGGTGGGCAGAGGAAACGTTACAAGGACACCCTCAAAGCCTCCCTGATAAAGTGCAACATCCCCACCGACACCTGGGAGTCCCTGGCCAAAGACTAGTCCGCCCTAAGTGGAGGAAGAGCATCCGGGAGGGCGCTGAGCACCTCAAGTCTCATCGCCGAGAGCATGCAGAAACCAAGCGCAGGCAGCGGAAAGAGCGTGCGGAAAATATGTCCCACCCACCCTTTCCCTCAATCTGTCCCACCTGCGACAGAGACTGTGGTGCCCGTATTGGACTGTTCAGTCACCTAAGGACTCATTTTAAGAGTGGGAGCATGTCTTCCTCGATTCTGAGGGACTGCCTATGATGATGATGATGATGATGAAGTAGCCAGTTAGTTAAAACTAGTTCAAACCTGTTCTTTAAACAGCTGACCAGTGGTGACTCATCTGAGCCACAAGCCGTTTAAAAACCGAGGGCTGGGTGCTGTTAGTATAGAGTGCAGCAGCTCAGAGTGAGAAAACAAGAGTTTGGTAAGTGGGAGAGTTCGGTGAAGAGGGGGCGGGAGTTGTTGCTTTGCCTTGTTGTTCCTAACTTTTTCCGTCGAGTGGCGGCGTACCTGAGCGGGAGCAGACCGTGGCCCGAGAGTGAGGATAAAAGCCAGAGCAGACCACAGTATACGGCCAGTGTGATCTCCGGGACTAGTTTCCATCGCCTGGTTGGGTCGCAGAGGAATTTTCCCAGATTTTTTCCCCAATTGGCCTGGGTTTTTATCTGGGTTTTTTTTGCCTCTCCCAGGATTTCGTACAGCTCTGGGTGAGGAGAACTCTGCTGTGTGACATCACAGGTAAGGCAGGTAAGTGATTGGTCATGATTGCGGGCTCAGTTTCTCTTTTAAATTAACATATAGCATATAACTAAATACTAAAAACTAAGATTTATTTAACTAATTTAATAAACTATGGGCTAGATTTTCCATTGTCTTTGCATGCATACCACCCACTTAACGTCCATTTTAACGCTGAAATGAGCCCATTTAGCCACAAAATGGAAACTAACGCCTATTTCTCGGTCACTTATCAGCGAGCGTTACATGGCAGGAAAGAACCTGGTCATCAGGAGTGAGGTGCTCTCGGGGTTGCTGCATGTGACACAGGTCTGGCCCATCTCTCGCTCCTGCGCTGCGGCAGTTACCCGGGCCGTCTTCCACTTTGTCTGGAGGTCCAAAATGGACCGTGTCCGCAGAGACACGATGTACAAATCTCTGGACAGTGGAGGAAAGGATGTTCCGAACGTGGCCCTCATCCTGATGGCCACCTTTGTGTGCGGCTGCATTAAGCTGTGCACAGACCCCCGGTACGCAAACACCAAGTGTCACTACGTGCTGAGGTTCTACCTGTCCCCAGTGTTGCGAAGGATGGGTCTGGCCACGCTGCCGCGAAACGGCCCCACCAGCTGGACCATGCCTGTCCACCTGTCCTTCGTGGAAAAGTTTTTCACAAAAAACCCCTTTGACCACAAGGCCATAAAACACGTTCGGAACATCCTTTCCTCCACTGTAAGGTCCTGGACGCCCTCCGAAAGAAGGAGAGGGTGGACCCTGTCGGGTGGTTCCCTGAGCAGACTGTCGAACTCGTTTGGCAGAACGTCTCATCGCCAGAGCTTTCACACAAGCACCAAGATGTAGCTTGGTTGGCGGTGAGGAGGGCCCTACCCGTCAGAGCGTTCATGCACAGCCGACATCTCAACAGCACGGCACGGTGCCCCCGAGTCAGCTGCGGGGCGGACGAGACTGTCACCCATCTCCTTCAGGATTGCACCTTCGCAAGGCAGGTTTGGAAAGAGATGCAGTGGTTGCTGTCGCGGTTCATCCCGAGCAGCTCCGTAACACAGGACTCTGTGCTCTACGGGCTGTTCCCAGGGACACACACCCAGACATCACCTGCTGCTGGAGGGCCATCAACTCGGTCAAAGACGCTCTTTGGTCTTGCCGAAACTTGCTGGTTTTCCAGAGTAAGGAGATGTCCACGTCTGCGTGTTGCAGACTGGCGCAATCCAAGATCCAGGATTACGTGCTGAGGGACGCACTTAAAATTGGTGCAGTCGCCGCAAAGGCACGGTGGGGAAGGGCCACAGTTTAAAGCCCTTCTGCCACTGTAAACCCGGGGGCAGGAATCAGTACAAACCCCCCTCGGACTGTACTTGTAACTTCTTTTTTGTGTGCATGGAGCACCATGATCTGTAAACACCTATGTAGTGCCATGTACAAAGTAAGGTCTGTTTCGTAATGCACGTTGGAAAGAAAAGTGTAAATGTACCGTCACCCATTCTGTGTACTGTATAGTGACACGTGTAATGTCATTTGTTGAATGTACTACAATGTATCCCGTATTGTACCGAATTGTACTTGAACTGAAAAGCAAGGAAATGTATCGAACACAACTGCCGTCAGCACCCAAATGTAGTGTATGGGATTGCTGACCGCAGCTAAATGTACTGAACTGCTTTTGAATGTACTGTACAAATGTTTACATGAATAAAGTACATTTTGAAATTTAAAAAAAGTTACTTTCGGCATGCACGTAACGGCAATAAAAAAATAATACCGCCCGCCCACTTTTTTTGGACGGAAAGTTCAGAATGGGCGAAACCAATGCCCATAATATCGCCCAGTGTTACTTTGGGCACGTAATTAATGCCGAGATTTAATAATACCGCCCGGCCCAGGCTCTGTTTTTTGTCACAAAAATCACATTTGCCGAAACTACCGCCCAGAAAATCGCCCAGCGTTACTTTTGGCACCTCGCACACATCTTGCCGACAATATCGCTCGCCACTGTGAAAAAGTTGCTCTCACCTGGACTAATCACAGCTGCATGAACGCCATTTTCTAAATCGCAGGACACTTCATTTAAAAGGTTGCTCTGCTTGAACTTCGGGGGAGTTTGGACGTACTCTGGAGGTCTTTTAAGGTGATGTGAACATCTGAACAAACAGCTTATCATACTGTGGACGATTGGAATTTACTTTAGGTGTCTTAGTGTGAACAATCGGTGTAATATTGATAGCCATTGGAATGGGGCCTGTCATTTCACAGCCTGTCTTGATGAGTACGCACATGCTGCAGACTCGAGATGGCAGAAGATACATTCGACAGCATTGTGTGCCCAATCCAAGAGGTGCCAGACTGATGAAGAGGACCAGACCTTACACCCCCTGCACTTACAGGGAGAAGCGGTCTTACCTCAACTTGTCCAATAACACCTGCCTTAGGAGACTGCACTGCCACAAGGAGGTTATCAGTGAGATATGCCAGCTCATCAGGGGAGATCTGCAGCCTGCCAGCACCATTAGGACCGCACTGTCCGTTGAGGTCAATGTTGCCGCGGCACTTTCGTTCTACGCGTCGGGTTCCTTTCAGGCCTCAGCTGGCAACATTTGCCCTATATCTCAGCATGCCACACATTGCTGCATTAGACAGGTCACTGAAGCCCTTTACACACACAGGATGGACTTTGTCAACTTCCCCATGACCAGAGGGCTTTAGGATTCTACCGAATTGCTAACTTCCCCAAGGTGCAGGAAGCAATAGACTGTACACACATCGCGATGCGGGCACCTTTTCAGGACGCAGAGGTTTTTGGGAACCGCAAGGGATTCCACTCCCTGAATGTGCAACTCGTTGTTGACCACCAGCAAATTATTATGGCACTGAATGCTTAAATTTCCAGGCAGCATCCATGATGCTCACATCCTGTGTGAGAGCACTGTATTGGATATGTTTACCAGTCAGCCACAAGGTCAATGTTAGATGCTTGGTGACAAAGGATATGGCCTCGCCCCCTGGCTGATGATCCCCCTGCGTAATACCTAAACCAAAGCTGAGAAGCGATACAACGAGAGCCACAGAGCCACACGCAATATTGTCGAGAAAACCATTGGTGTGCTTAAGCAGCGCTTTAGATGCCTGGACCACTCAGGAGGAGAGCTCCAATACCACCCTGAGCAGATAGCTCAATTCGTGGTGGTGTGCTCCATGCTGCACAACTTGGCTATTAGGAGGGGACAAGAATTGCCAGAAGGGTCTGACAGTGCACCTCAGGAGAGAGAGGAAGAGGAGGAGGAGGAGGTGGACACTGACCTCGGACCAGACAATCAGGCTGACGCTGAAGCCATGCCCCTGCCCCACTGTAGACCGCAGGAAAGGGCCTGTGCTGGTTACATAGCTGCAAGACTCTTACGCCAGCAGCTCATAAATGAATGCTTTGCTTGAAAGAACATTAGTGGTATTTACAAAGCTGCAACACTGCTGGGTGTGCAGGTCGTACATCAATGGTGGGCATCACCTTGGTGACAGTTTAAGTTAATTCAAGTAACGTGTAATTATACCCTTTTATGTTAAGGAATCACCAGTGTGTAACGGTGCAGCTGTCTAAGACAATGCGCAACAAGGTTATGTTAAATAAAAAACATTGAATCCGCCTATTTGTGTGAAATCATAAGTATATCTGTAAAAAAACACACCACCCCACAACAAATGTATCATATTTACATCATTACAATGGTCCCCATTTCCCGCAAAACAGAACACAAATGCAAACCAACAAGGTAGCCCCCTTGCCCCTTCCCCTGACCCTCCCAACAAAATAGCACCAGCAACCTAAAAATATGCCCCAGACAACACCTGCGGCCATGCACCTCACTTTCCTCCCCCCCGCTTCTCCTCCCCACCTCTACCCCTTCCCCTCCTGACTCCAAGCCGCCTGGCCAAGGAGCTCCTCAGGCGATGCTTCATTGGGGGGGATGACAGCAGAACCGCTGCTTGGACGGATACGAGAGAGGACGGTCCCAAGGTGGGAACGTCCTCTGGGCCAGAAGCAAGATGTTGCTCCTGGTTCTCATGTGTGGTTGGCAATGGGAGTGTGTCACCTTGGGGTGCAGTGCGGCGCTCCGGGATCACTGGGAGCCCTCTGCCACCAGTGTTCCTGGCTACCAGCTCCAGGGCCTCCTCCATCCCTTCCATGTTATATCTTATTTGTTGGACAAAAACTCGGTGCCAACTATGTTCTTGGTGCTTAGTAGGCTTTTTGCTGCTGGTGAATCTCCCTCCTGCCTCCCACAACAGCCAAGCAAGCACACACCACACCCACACACACTTTCAGTCCCTCTCTGCTCCCTCTCTCTCTCTCTCTCTCCTCTTCTGCACATGTAATGATGACCCCGACCTCCTGAAACGCGGGAAACGAGCGTTGCCATGCCGTCGCTATGGACGGCGACACTTCATGGCAGAAGGTCAAAAAATGTTAACGCTAACACCCATTTCAGATCGCTCGCGGTAACACCCATTTTTAAAAATGGAAAGTTAGGGCTTAGGAAATGGGCGATAATCCGGCGATCTCAAAACCCATATTTACTGCCCAAGCTGGAAATAACGCCCATTTTTGGCCAATTTGCACAAAATTCTAGCCCCAGATAAGGTAAATACTTTGATTAACACTAAATTAATTCAATAAAATAATGGGAGAACAAGAGATGTATTGCTGCTGCAATATGTGGGAGCTTCTGGATGTTTTGGTCCAGGGCGACGACATCTTCGGTAAGTGTCTGCGGCTCAACAAACATCGGCTCCGAGTTGAGGAGCTGGAGTCCGAGCTGCAGACATTGTGAGACATCAGGGAGGCAGAAAGTTACCTGGACCTTTTGCTCCAGGAGGCAGCCATACCCTCTAGATTAAAAAAATGTTAAGATGTCTAACAATAAAAAGACAAATTTAAAAGCATTGTATCTGAATGCACGAAGCATCTGTAATGAGGTCGACACATTAACAGCGCAAATAGATGTAAACGGATGCGATATAATTGCAATTACGGGGACATGGTTGCAGGGTGACCAGGGTTGGGAACTGAATATCCAAGGATATTCGATATTTAGGAAGGATGGGCAAAAAGAAAAAGGGGGTGGTGTGGCATTGTTCATAAAGGATAAACTAAGGGCTGCAGAGGAACTTGGAGTGGGAGGGGTAGATCCAGTTGTCGTGGTCCACGTGGGCACCAACAACTTGGATAGGACAAAGAAAGAGGTTCTGCTGAGCGAGTATGAGCAGCTAGGGGCCAATTTAAAAAGCAGAACCACAAAGGTAATAATCTCTGGATTACTATCCGAGCCACGAGCAAATTTGCATATGGTAAATAAGATCAGAGAGTTAAACATGTGGCTCAAAGACCGGTGTGGGAGAAATGGGTTTTGGTTCGTGGGACACTGGCACCAGTACTGGGGTAAGAGGGAGCTGTTCCGTTGGGACGGGCTCCACTTAGACCATGCTGGGACTCTGGTCCTGGCGAACCAAATAACTAGGGCCGTAGAGAGGGCTTTAAATTAATTAGTGGTGGCGGGAGGAGGATTCAGCTGAGCCAAAATTTAAAAAGTCAAAGAACAAGGAGAAGGCAATAGATCAGGGTAGCGCTGGGGGAAATGAAAACCAGAGCGTGCCAGGAAGGAACAGAATGTATAAACATAAAGGTGAATCAGAAAGTGGGGTCAAAGCAGGTTAAAATGGTAAAAAAGCAAATTTAAAGGCTCTTTATCTGAATGCACGTAGCATTCGTAACAAAATAGATGAGTTGACGGCACAAATAGATACAAATGGGTATGATCTGATAGCCATTACAGAGACATGGTTGCAAGGTGACCATGACTGGGAACTTATTCAGGTGTATTTGACAATTTGGAAGGACAGACAGAAAGGAAAAGGAGGTGGGGTAGCATTGTTAATAAAGGATGAGATCAGTGCGTTAGTGAGAAATGATATTGGCTCAGAGGATCAAAATGTTGAATCAGTTTGGGTGGAGATAAGGAATAATAAGGGGAAAAAGTCACTGGTGGGCGTAGTCTATAGGCCCCCTAACAGTAGCTACACAGTTGGACGGAGTATAAATCAAGAAATAAAGGAGGCTTGTAATAAAGGAACGCCAATAATCATTGGTGATTTTAACCTTCATATTGATTGGACAAAGCAAATTGGCCAGGGTAACCTTGAGGAGGAGTTCATAGAGTGTATCCGGGATAGTTTCCTTGAATAGTACGTTGCGGAACCAACCAGGGAGCAGGTTATCTTAGATCTGACACTGTGTAATGAGACAGGATTAATAAATGATCTCATAGTAAAGGATCCACTAGGAATGAGTGACCATAACATGGTTGAATTTCAAATTCAGTTGGAGGGTGAGAAAGTTGGATCTCAAACCAGTATCCTAAGCTTAAATAAAGGAGACTACAAAAGTATGAGGGCAGAGTTGGCTAAAGTGGACTGGGAAAATAGATTAAAGTATGGGACAGTTGATGAGCAGTGGCAAACATTTAAGGAGATATTCCATAACTCGCAACATAGATATATCCCAATGAGAAGGAAAGACTGTAAGAGAAGGGATAACCATCCATGGCTAACTAAGGAAATAAGGGAGGGTATCAAATTGAAAACAAGGGCATACAATGTGGCCAAGACTAGTGGGAGGCCAGAGGATTGGGAAACTTTTAAAAGCCAGAAAAGAATTACTAAAAAAAAGATAAAAGAGGGATGATAGATTATGAGAGTGAACTAGCACGAAATATAAAAACAGATAGTAAGACTTTCTACAGATACATAAAGGAAAAGAGTGGCTAAAGTAAATGTTGGTCGCCTAGAGGATGAGACTGGGGAATTAATAATGGAGAACAGGGAAATGACAGAGACGTTGAACAAATATTTTGTATCGGTCTTCACTGTAGAAGACACTAAAAACATCCCAATAGTGGATAATCAAGGGGCTATAGGGAGGGAGGAACTTAATACAATCACTATCACTAATGAAGTAGTACTCGGTAAAATAATGGGACTAAAGGCGGACAAGTCCCCTGGACCTGATGGTTTACATCCTAGGGTCTTAAAGGAGGTGGCTACAGAGATAGTGAATGCATTGGTTGTAATCTACCAAAATTCTCTGGATTCTGGGGCGGCCCCAGCGGATTGGAAAACTGCAAATGTAATGCCCCTATTTTTAAAAAAAGCAGGAAACTATAGATCAGTTAGCCTAACATCTGTCGTTGGGAAAGTGTTAGAGTCCATTATTAAGGAAGCAGTAGTGGGACATTTGGAAAAGCATAATTCAATCAAGCAGAGCCAGCATGGTTTTAATGAAAGGGAAATCGTGTTTGACACATTTTCTGGAGTTCTTTGAGGAAGTAACGAGCAGGGTGGATAAGGGTGAACCGGTGGATGTGGTGTATTTGGATTTCCAGAAGACATTCGATAAGCTGCCACATAAAAGGTTACTGCACAAGATAAAAGTTCACGGGGTTGGGAGTAATATATTAGCGTGGATAGAGGATAGGCTAACTAACAGCAAACAGAGAGTCGGGATAAATGGGCCATTTTCCGCTTGGCAAACAGTGACTAGTGGTGTGCCACAGGGATCAGTGCTGGGGCCGCAACTATTTTCAACCTATATTATTGCCTTGGATGAAGGGACCGAGTGTAATGTAACCAAGTTTGCTGGTGATACAAAGATGGGTGGGAAAGCAAATTGTGAGGACACAAAAAATCTTCAAAGGGATATAGACAGGCTAAGTGAGTGGGCAAAAATTTGGCAGATGGAGTATAATGTGGGAAAATGTGAGGTTATCTACTTTGGCAGAAATAATAGAAAAGCAAATTAGAATTTAAATGGAGAAAAATTGCAAAGTGCTGCAGTACAGAGGGACCTGGGGATCCTTGTGCATGAAACACAAAAAGTTAGTATGCAGGTACAGCAAATGATCAGGAAGGAAAATGGAATGTTGGCCTTTATTGCAAGGGGGATAGAGTATAAAAGCAGAGAAGTCCTGCTACAACTGTACAGGATATTGGTGAGGCTACACCTGGAGTACTGCGTACAGTTTTGGTCTCCGTCTTTAAGGAAGGATATACTTGCATTGGAGGCTGTTTAGAGAAGGTTCACTCGGTTGATTCCGGAGATGAGGGGTTGACTTAGGAAGATAGGTTGAGTAGGTTGGGCCTATACTCATTGGAGTTCAGAAGAATGAGAGGTGATCTTATCGAAACATATAAGATAATGAGGGGGCTAGTCAAGCTGGATGCAGAGCGGATATTTCCACTCATAGGAGAAACTAAAACTAAGGGACATAGGGCTAGAACCTCCACTTTTTTTGCATGCTTAATGCCCACTTAACGCCCATTTTACTGCTGAAATGATGTATAACGCCCATATTTCGCCCATTCTGGCACAAAATGGAAACTGATGGGCTTTTTTGGGAGACTTATCGCTGAGCGTTATTTTCCCAATGGGCTTAATGCTGAGAAAAAATATCACCGCCCACCCACTTTTTTGGGGCAGAATCAGCAGAATGGGTGAATTCAACACCCATAATATTGCCCAATGTTACTTTCTGAACGGAATTAAGTCTGAGATTCAATAATAACGCCCGGCGACTGTTTTTTGTCGTAAAGAGCATATTTACCCAAACTGGCGGCCATGGAGTTCGCTCACCGTGAATTTCACCACCTCACACACATATCGGCCACAATATCGCTCGCTCAAAAAACTGCCCACAAAAAGTGGAACTAACCGGACCGTACGCCAGCCGTGTGGCTGGCATTTGTTAAATCCCATTCTTATGTGAGGAACTGATATCAGAAAGATTTGACTGAAAGAGCGCTGATGTGAGTGACAACACTGACACACTGCTGTGTGTGTGCAGCTCAGACATCAATGGTGCCCATCAGCTTGGTGCCAGTTAAAGTTTACATTGATTGATGTTAAGTTGTACTTAACCCTTTCATGGTAAGGAATCATTAGTGTATAATGGTCCAATTATCTGAGACAATATGCAACAAGGTTATGTTCAATAACACAAGTTTAATACCAACATTGGTCTGAAATCATAAGTATCACAGCCAATAACACCCAATTCCCGCCCACATCCGACTTTTTCCACCATTGACATCAATCACATGTTCAACATGTCCAGCAACACAAAATACAAAGGCAAAGCAGGAGTGTGGTCCCCAGCCCCCATACATTGCAACAAATTGCATACACCCAGATGGAGATATAACACATCATCATCCGCGCACATGCATCTCATTTTCCTTCTCCCCTCCTCTTCTTCTCCCCACCTCTGCCCCTTCCCCTCCTCGCTCAACGGCGCCTGGTACGGGAGCAGGGGGTGCCGAGGGGGCAACATTCTCTGATGCAGAAGCAGGATCTTGATCCTTGCTCTCATCTGTCACTCGCAGTGATGGTGCAGAACCTAGGGGTGGAGTGTCGCGCTCTGGGATCACTGGGAGGGCTGTGGCAGCAGTGTTCCTGGCTATCACATCCAGGGACTCCGCCATCCACGGAATGTACTCAGTCATGGTAGTCAGGTGTCGGGATATGCCCCTCAATGCTTCGATGAGCTGGTCACCAATGTCTACAGTCCTCCTGGACAACTGTACCATCTCTCCGCTCTCATGTGGCGCTCGTGGAACAGACCTGCCACGTCCACGAGACCTCCGCAGGGTCGGCGCCGTCCTGGGTACAAATGGGGTGCCCTGTGGAGAGGTGCTTGGGGCCGGTACCTCCAGAGTGGAGGCGGGAATGACGGGAGGACCAATAGCTGGCCTTGGGGTGGAATGGGTTCTGGAGCGTGGCGATGCAAGATCTTCGAAGTCCACACTCCCATCCGTCGGGAACAGACCTAGTGGATTGACGGGCGACAATCAGAGCTCCTCAGCACCAGATGTAGTAGGATCGTCCGCCGACTCCTGCCCTCTGTGGCCTTGCCTGGGGCCGCGCTGCTGGCTGAGCTGCAAGACACAAATGAGGTTATTAGAGGAGAAGGGGGTACTAGGGTGACAAGGTGAGTCCAGCGCTACACACAGCATATGTACGAAAAAAGCACCACCGCTCTCAAAATCATCACAGACATCACATTTCATGACCATCAACACATTGTGCATTGAAATAATTTTCATTAGGCTAGCATTATTTCTATGACACTTTTAGAAATCATCTATCATATATGATTGTTTGGATATGAGTGGGTGTGGCATCTATTGACTTTACATCACGCAATGGTGTAAGCTTTACTCACGTGGCATCACTTCAGGGTCTGCAGATGTGTTCGTGGCTGTCCGGGGGTGCTTCCCCACGAGTGCGAGCACCCGTTCCTCCATCTCAGTGATGTCACTGGGGACTGGTGGCCCCCCACCCGTTCGCCTCTGCACGGACCTCATCATCGATAGCTTCTTCTGTAAAAGGTGACAGGACGACATGGCATGAGACCATTGAGTGATATCATTGCTAGGTACTGTCACAGACACTGATACAACACATAACCAACAGATGTAATCATGATTATTATGAAAATGATCATTCTTTACCTAAAGACGTGCACCGTGACCACAGGCTTTGAGTAAAACATTCCCAGTAAAAGTGAAAGACCTCACATCTGCTGATAGTCACTCATGACTGTTACAAATCAAATTATATAAATACATAAGTACATGTAAATCAATATAATACTTACTCTTGCGGATCCCACAAGGTTGTTCCATCGTTTGCGGCATTGGTTGCCCTTACGCACCTCGTTGGTCACCGACGAGACCACCTCTGCTATCTCGGTCCATATCCTCTGGTAGGCCTTTGGGGTGGGCTTCCCACGCCCGCTCTGTGTCAAATCATCCCAGTGTGACTCAACCTCCTGCAGGAGGGAGGCATTTGCCTCGTCCAAGAACCTCCTGGCTCTTTTGCGGCCTCCAATGTGCTCCTCTCCCACCTCACTGCTCTCTCCAGCGTCAGTCTCCACAGCGTGCTGTGATGCCTCCTCCTCTCCCTCCATTATAGGGCAAATTCGGTCAAATATGTGGCTGGAAACAGCTACATTTTGTTTGCCTACTTGCTGTGAAGCTCTCAAGTCTCCCTCCTTCCCCCCAAAGCAGCTACACCACACCCAGCCACACCTTCAGTCCCTCTGAGCTCCCTCGCGCTCTCTCTGTCTCTTCTTCTGTGCCTGTCATGGTGACCCTTGACCTCCAGAATTGCCGGAATCGAGCGTTGCCATGCCATTGCTAAGGACGGCCACACTTTACGGCAGAAGGTCAAAAAAAATTAACGCTACCGCCCATTTGATATCGCTCGCGGTAATGCCCATTTTCAAAAATGTAAACTAGATGTTTTGAGAATGGGCGATCTGAAAACCCTTTTTTACCGCCCACACCAGAAATAACGCCCATTTTTGGGCGATAAGCACAAAAGTGGAGGTTCGAGCCCATTGTCTCAGAATAAGGGGCTGCCCATTTAAAACTGAGATGCTAGTGAGCAAGAGAATTAAAGGATATGATTATTAGTAAGAAAATAGTGCTGGAGAAGCTAATGGGACTGAGGGCAGTGATTATTGGGGTACCACAGGGATCAGTGCTTGGGCCCCAGTTATTCACAATATATACAAATGATTTGGATGAGGGAACCAAATGTAATATTTCCAAGTTTGCTGACGACATAAAACTAGGTGGGATTGTGAGTTGTGAGGAGGATGCAAAGACGCTGCAAGGCGATTTAGATAGGTTGAGTGAGTGGGCAAACACATGGCAGATGCAGTATAACGCGGATAAATGTGAAGTTATCCACTTTGTTAGGAAAAACATAAGGACAAAGTATTATTTAAATGGTGATGGCTTGGGAAATGTCAATGTACAGAGGGACCTGGGTGTCCTTGTACACCAGTCATTGAAAGCAAACATGCCAGTGCAGCAAGCAGTTAGGAAGGCAAATGGTTTGTTGGCTTTCATTGCAAGAGGATTTGAGTACATGAGCAAGGATGTCTTACTACAGTTATACAGGGCTTTGGTGAGACCACACCTGGAGTATTGTGTGCAATTTTGGTCTCTTTACCCAAGAAAGGATATACTTGCCATAGAGGGAGTGCAGCGAAGGCTCACCAGACTGATTCCTGGGATGGCAGGACTGTCGTATGAGGATAGATTGGTTCGACTAGGCCTGTATTCACTCGAGTTTAGAAGAATGAGAGGGGATCTCATTGAAACGTATTGGACAGGCTGGATGCAGGGAGGATGTTTTCCCTGGCTGGGACATCTAGAACAAGGGGTCACAGTCTCAGGATACGGGGTAGGAAATTTAGGACCGAGATGAGGAGAAATTTCTTCACTCAGAGGGTGGTGAACCTATGGAATTCTCTACCACAGAAGGCTGTGGAGGCGAAGTCACTGAATATATTTAAGAAGGAGATAGATAGATTTCTAGACACAAAAGGCATCAAGGGGTATGGGGAAAAAGCGGGAATATGGTGTTGAGATAGAGGATCAGCCATGATCATATTGAATGGAGGTGCAGGCTCGAAGGGCCAAATGGCCTACTCCTGCATCTATTTTCTATGTTTCTCCTTAAATACATCGATACTATTCACCTCAACCACTCCCTGTGGCAGCGAGTTCCACATTCTCACCATTCTCTGTGTGAAGAAGTTTCTCCTGAATTCCCTATTGGATTTATTGGTGACGATCTTATATTGATGGCTCTTACTTCCGGTCTCCCCCACAAGTGGAAACATCTTCTCCACAGCTACCCTATCAAACCCTTTCATAATCTCAAAGCCCTCTATCAGGTTGCCCCCTCAGCCTTTTCTTTTCGAGACAAAAGAGCCCCGGCCTGTTCAACCTTTCCAGATAGGTATAACCTCTCAGTTCTGGTTTCATCCTTGTAAATCTTTATTGCACCTTCTCCAATACCTCTATATCCTTTTTTATAGTATGGAGACCAGAACTGTGCATTTACCTCATCTTCTCCCCACCTCGTGGTGGTGTCCTGAGCTGTGGGCCTTGGCCCTTAACTTGGGGTTTTCAACACAGAGACACTTGATGTAAACTGCACAGAGAAGGGGGTCTTGAGATGCCTAACTCTGTGAGATTTAACTGGATTCTCATTACCACACACACGCAGCAAAGGACATATGTGGTAGATTCGAATGAAACCTGACACTTGATACAAATTGAACAGAAAATCGCCAGTCCAGTGAAACTTTTCTGTCAAATCAGTTCAGTAACGAGTTTATTAGGACTTAAGCGGAGCCAGGTTTAAAGAACTAGACTGTAGTAATAAGCAGCATCAAATAGTATAAATCACACTGAATTCGATGAGCCGCCATTAAAAATTCTGTTTTAGTTCTTGGAGTTTGATCACAGGCTGCACTTATGCACAGATACAGATGAAAGACTACAAGGATGAAAGGCATTCTCGTCAATAAAAGTTTTACAAAGTGAATATGCGACTCATCGTTTGCACTAATTGGGGATCAAGAGGGGAGAGGATGTCCGAACATTGTGTTGTTCTCTTATTCTCATCAGGGGACATGTGACAGCATGCTGACATTATCACACTGCGCTATTCGTAAACATGGGGAGGGGGAGAGGACACGGGGAGGGGAGGGGAGGAGAGGGGAGGGGAGGGGAGAACTGGGGAGGGGAGAGGAGGAGAGGAGAGGGGAGGAAAAGGCAGGAGAGAACGAGGAGAGGAGAGGAGAGGAGACGAGAGGGGAGGAGAAGGCAGGGGAGAACGAAGGGAGGGGAGGGGAGGGGAGAACATGGGGAGGGGAGGGGAAGGGAGGGGAGGAGAGAACATGGGGAGGGGAGGGGAGGAGAGGAGATGGGAGGGGAGGAAATGGGAGGAGAGAAAATGGGGAGGAGAAGAGAGAGGAGAACAGGGGGAATGGTCATGGGGTGAGGCGGGGAGAGGAGCAGAGGGGAGAGGAGATGGGGAGGGGAGGGGAGAGAACATTGGGAGGGGAGGGAGCGGGGGAGGGGAGAGGAGCGGAGGAGACAGAAAGCAAAGGGGAGAGAACATGGTGAGGAGAGGGGGCGGGGCGGGGGGGTGCGGTATGGAGACGACATGGGGAGCGGAGTGGAGAGAACATGGGGAGGGGAGAGGAGATGGGGAGTGGAGTGGAGAGGAGAGGAGAGGGGGAGGGGGAGGGGAGAGGATATGGGGAGCGGAGGGGGGAGGAGGGGGGGAGAGGAGGGGAGAGGCAATGGGGTATGTGGAGGGGAGGGGAGATGGGGAGAGGAGGGGAAAGGAGATGGGGAGCGGAGGGGGAGGAGATGGGGAGAGGAGATGGGGTGTGTGGAGGGAAGGGGAGATGGGGAGTGGAGGGGGGAGGAGGGGGGGAGAGGAGGGGAGAGGCAATGGGGTGTGAGGAGGGGAGAGGAGATGGGGAGCGGAGGGGAGAGGCAATGGGGTGTGTGGAAGGGAGGGAAGATGGCAAGGGGAGTGGAAAGGAGATGGGGAGCGGAGGGGGGAGGAGATGGGGAGAGGAGGGGAGAGGAGATGTGGTGTGTGAAGGGGTGGGGAGATGGGGAGCGGAGGGGGGGAGAGGAGGGGAGAAGCAATGGGGTGTGAGGAGGGGAGAGGAGATGGGGAGCGGAGGGGAGAGGCCATGGAGTGTGTGGAGGGGAGGGAAGATGGAGAGCGGAGGGGAGAGGAGATGGGCTGTGTGGAGGGGAGGGTTGAGGAGATGGGGAGAGCAGGGGAGAAGAGATGGGGAGCGGAGGGGAGGGGAGATTGGGAGAGGAGGGGAGAGGAGATGGGGAGAAGAGATGGGGTGTGTGGAGGGGAGGGGAGAGGAGATGGGGAGTGGAGGGGCGAGGACATTTTTTCCTCCGTGTGTTTTCCCCAAGCCCAATCCTGTCGCCAACCATAGGCAAACACACAGATGTCCGAGCAAGTTACTGGGTAGCAATCAGGCTGACTGGTTGAGTTTTCTCCTCTGTCGCTCAGCAGGGTGCTGAGGCCAGTTACAACATGCCAACTGCTACCGTGTCTGAGATCACCGAATTCAGTCATGACCAGAGACCTCTGTGGTCTGTGTGAGTCAGTACCATAGCAGACGGCACAATCAGCCATCGGGCGGTCACGGTCAGGTGCATATTGTTCTTACATAGGTTGTCCTATAAACGACAGGAGCAGCGGAAGTGGCAGCAACTCCAAGGAAATAACCGCAACTTAAAAACAGAAGCCATTTTGGTACAGGGATTAGAAGGGATTTGAGGGGAAATGTTTTCACCCAGAGGGTGGTGAGGGTCTGGAACTCACTGCCTGACAGGGTGGTAGAGGCAGAAACCCTCACCACATTTGGATGTGCATTTGAAGTGCTGTAACCTACAGGGCTAGGGACCAAGACCTGGAAAGTGCGATTAGGCTGGGTGGCTCTTTTTCGGCCAGCTCGGACACGATGGTGCTGTAAGCTTTTATAGCTTCTCTGATTGAACAAATTTCTTTGGAATTGCCACCAGATTAGGCACCACTAAACCAGTCAGCTGTTTTCTGGTCTCAACCTTACAAGACTTCCCCAAACTATGATGTTGCCCCGTTAAGAGCAGATGAACGTTCCAATGAAAACTTGTTCTTTGCTGAAATTGCTATTACGGTGTGAGGGGTTCATCGTCCGCTATTACCAGTGAGCCAAAATGATCCCTCCAGTCCGAAATAATATTGAGATAAATTTATTCCCCTAAAAGCATTTTCAAAGCCCACTGCTCTGACCAAGCTTTCAGTCACCCCTCCGAATCTCTCCGATGCTGGACCATGTCTCTTGCATTTATATAGCGCCTTTAATGCAGTAAACCATCCCAAGCCTCTTCACAGGAGTATTACACGACGAAATTTGACACCGAGTCACAGGTGATCAAAAGCTTGGTCAAAGATATATGGGGGGGGGGGGAGAATTGCCCCCTTCTTTAAGGTCCGTTAAGTGGTGGTAATGGGGTAATAAGGCCTTTCTGCCCAGGGCACATGGATGGTCCGACCCATGCGGAATTGCCCCCCCGGGCCAGGGGCGGCAAAAAACAGGTTTCCGCCCTTTCCGGCATCGTCAGGCACGCGCCGACCCCTTACCGCCCGGTGGCGACCTCTTTCCACCCCGCAAGGGAAATTGCCCCGCGTGAGCGCGACCGCCGCCCGTCGGTGCCCCCAATGGCTTTGCGCGATGGGAAGCTGCCAGTGGTTGGACGATGCATCCACCCTTAAAGGGGAGGGCGCACCGCCGCGGCCGCCATTTTATTTTCATTGTCGGGCCAACTCTACAGTCGCACGACAATGGCGGCCACGGGTTTGGCCAACAGGCCACCCCTGTTGGGTGCCGGGCCGCTGGCCCGATCGAAGCCCTCCCTGGTGGCCCAGTGAGCGACTAGCTTCGCAGTGGCCCTCCCCTCTAAGTGAAGGGGAGGGATGTTGCCATGCGTCAGCGCGGCGCTGATGACACCGCCTGCCTTCCGCCCCACTCCCGACTCGCTTCCGCCCCTCTGCCGCCCCCAACACTGCCCCATTGATTTTTAAAGACAAAAGTAGGCAATTTTCCTCTATTCCCGCTCCATCAGTACTGGCGGAAATTCGCCAGTTAATTTAAATTATCCGCGGAGGCAATTTCGACACCAATAGGTTTTAAGAAGCGTCTTAAAGGAGGAGAGAGAGGTAGAGAGGCGGGGAGGTTTAGGGAGGGAGTTCCAGAGCTTGGGGCCCAGGCAACAGAAGGCACGGCCACCTATGGTGGAGCGATTATAATCAGGGATGCTCAAGAGGGCAGAATTTGAGGAGCGCAGAGATCTCGGGGTTGTGGGGCTGGAGGAGATTACAGAGATAGGGAGGGGCGAGGCCATGGAGGGATTTGTAAACATGGATGAGAATTTTGAAATCGAGACGTTGCTTAACCGGGCGCCAATGTAGGTCAGTGAGCACAGGGGGTGATGGGTGAGCGGGACTTGGTGTGTGTTAGGACATGGGCAGCCGAGTTTTGGATCACCTCTAGTTTACAGAGGGTAGAATGTGGGAGGCCAGTAACCAATTAACACACTTTGGATTGTTTTTGTTTTCACGTTAATGGCTTTCATGACCTTAGAATGTCCCAAAGTGCTTTACGGCCAATGAAATACTTTTGAAGTGTTATAATGTAAAACACATTAATGGTGCTATATTTGTTGAGGTTGGCACCTCATTTGAAGGTTAGACCCCTTGCTATCAGACTACGAAGTGGTTGCATCAACCATGTTAGTCTTGGAGCAAATTTCATTTGAAAAGTTCAGCACACCCGTGATCGGCTCGAGCTTTGCTTCAGTCTTCGGGGATTCATTTCAAACAACTTTGACCTTTGTCAGATGTGGCTTGCAGCAACATGGGAACAGGAGGAGGCCATTCAGTCCCTCGTTCCAACCATCCAATGAGATCATGGCTGAATTTAGCGGGAGTCGTTAGCAGCGCCGCGGCTAGGCGAAAAGTTGTTAACGCCTCCCGGGGGCGCTAACGGGAGGCGCAAACGACCCGAATTTCAAGGCCAAAGTTTATATTTGAGGTTTTCAATTGTTGGTATTGGGTGGATTTTCCTCACCAGTCAATGGATTTTCGGGTTTCGGGTTGTTGGGCGAAAACGCAAGTGATAAGTGAAAATTAACGTTTTCGCTGCGCCAACGTTTTAAGGCCGAACTTTCGGCCTTTGGGTCGCAAAAGGAGGCGTTGCACAAGTATTCCCAGAGCAAAAACGCGATCCTTGCCAACTTTGGTGCGGGGCCAGGAGCGCTGCGAGAGGGGGCGGGGTGGAATTCCAAAAAACATTGCAAAAAAGCTAATAAATAAAAACTTGAACTTACTTTTTGCAGGTTTTCTGATTTACCGCTTGCCGGCGGGTTTGACCTGTCGGTGTTCAGGGCATGGCGTACGGGTTGGGTGGGAGCCGAAACTCGATCGCAAATGCAATCCGCGTGGTTACAAGTCGGCGCACCTCTCCCCGGCGGTACTTGGAAGCACCGCCGCAAACCCAAGGATCCCGCCCGGGCTTTGCGACCGGGATTTCGCCGCAGAGGGTCAAACCTGCAGAAAATCCGGCCCCTTAGGTTCAATTCGTGTAAGAATCTGATTGGAGTTTTTCTTCACCAATCACTACAATAGAGTTAGCCCATGGTGGCGACTCTATTACACCCATTTCTTTCATATGCTCCAGCTCTTGCCTTGCTGGATAAAGCTGGGGACTCTCCTTGGGGTCCTCTCCTACCAGAACACTCCTCGGGGCTTCTCTCTTCGAGTACTCTCTTAGATATCCTCCACTAGGTAGTTTCCTGGGGTCTCTCCAAGGGTACTCTCCTAGGGGTCCTCTTGCAGAGGTCTCCTATGAGTCTATCTCTGAGGGGTACTAATCTATGGGTCTCTCCAGTAACTGCACAATACAATTCATTGTTTTCGGTCCCCGCCACAAACTCCGTTCCCTAGACACTGACTCCATCCCTCTCCCCAACCTCTGTCTGAGGCTGAACCGGACGGTTCGCAATCTAGGTGTCATATTTGACCCTGAAATGAGCTTTCGACCACATATCCACAGTATAACTAAGACCGCCTATTTCCACCTCCGTAACATCGCCCGTCTCTGCCCTTGCCTCAGCTCATCCGCTGCTGAAGCCCTCATCAATGCCTTTGTTACCTCTAGACTTGACTATTCCAACGCACTCCTGGCTGGCCTCCCACATTCTACCCTACGTAGAGGTGATCCAAAACTCGTCAGCCCATGTCCTAACTCGCACCAAATCCCGCTCACTCATCACTACTGTGCCCGCTGACCTACATTGGCTTCCGGTTAAGCAACGCCTCGATTTCAAAATTCTCAACCTTATTTACAAATCCCTCCATGGCCTCTCCTCTCCCTATCTCTGTAACCTTCTCCAGCCCCACAACACCGCCCCCACCCCACCCCCGAGATATCTGCGCTCCTCTAATTCTGCCCTCCTGAGCATCCCTGATTATAATCGCTCCACCATTGGTGGCCATGCCTTCTGTTGCCAAGGCCCCAAGCTCTGGAGTTCCCTGCCTAAACCTCTCCGCCTCTCTACCTCTCTCTCCTCCTTTAAGGTGCCCCTTAAAACCTATCTCTTTGTCCAAGCTATTGGTCACCTGCTCTAATTTCTTCTTATGTGGCTCGGTGTCAAACTTTGTATCTCATAACACTCCTGTGAAGCGCCTTGGGACGTTTCGCTATGTTAAAGGCGCTATATAAATACAAGGCATGATAAGTGATTGGCCCGGATTTTCCTCAGAGCTGCTCTCCCTCCGCCACCGTAACTTCACCGGAAGGGCGGCAGAGGTTTAGGTGTCCAACATACTTCCGGGGCAGTTACGGTAAATTCAAGCCCATTATATAAATACAAGTTCCTCCTTTCCTTCTTGTTCAAAAACTTTCAGGATCCGCAGTAGGTTGGGGCCAGCTCCAGTGCCACGGAGGATCTGCACAAGTGACCCGAGTAGAATTTATGGCAGGACCACTTCAGTAATACTGCATTTGCTTTCCTATAACTGTGACCATACTTCAAAAGTACAGGTTTGACCTCCCTTATCCGGGACTCCCTTATCCGGCACCACCTCTCGACCGGCATGATTCTGGTGGCCGGGGGCACATGCGTAGAACGTGGCCGACCTCCACACCAACTTTAGGGCCCACCCGGGGCACCGACCTCCTCCCCGACCTCGGGCCCCCTCCCCTCCACGTGACCTCCCTTTATCCGGCAAAATCCCTTATCCGGCACAGGCCACTCCCAAGGGTGCCGGATAAGGGAGATTCAACCTGTACTGCATCGGCTGTAAAGGACCTTTGGCACACCCTGAGTCGTGAAAGGTGCGATAGAACTGAAAATTTGTTCTTTTTATATTAGCATGGTATTTCCAATGCAAAGTTGGTTCGAACCTTCATTAGGGAATCTTTGCTCAATTTCAGAGCTGAAGGTACAGCCGCTAAATGATGGGGTAAAGGAAGTGGGGATGCACAGGAGGCCAGTATTAGAGGAATGCAGAGATCTCGGAGGTTGTAGGACTGGAGGAGGTTACAGAGATAGGGAGGGGCGAGGCCATGGAGGGATTTGTAAATGAGGATGAGAATTTTGAAATCGAGGTGTTGCTTAACCAGAAGCCAATGTAGGTCAGCGAGCACAGAGGGTGATAGGTGAGCGGGACTTGGTGCGAGTTAGGACACGGTCTGCCGAGTTTTGGATGAGCTCAAATTTATGGAGGGCGGATTATGGGAGGCCAGCCAGGAGAGCATTGGAATAGTCCAGGGTAGAGGTATCAAAGGCATGGATGAAGGGTGAGGGCTTCAACAGCAGGTTGATCCGCCAGTTTTAAGGACAAGTGATACTCCCAAACAGAAATAGGCGGACTTTTAAGACATAAGGAAAATATACTTCCAGGACATCTGCCCTCTCTAGCCCACAGCTTTGAAAGCCAATTGTAGTGCCCCTGTTACAATCATTCAACTCAGCACAGACCAGAGAAGAACCCTGGGACCTTCCTGGCCTGTATAGCTCAGTTCACACTGGG
Organism: Pristiophorus japonicus; assembly: GCF_044704955.1. NCBI lineage: Eukaryota > Metazoa > Chordata > Chondrichthyes > Pristiophoridae > Pristiophorus > Pristiophorus japonicus. The sequence continues at coordinate 20,887,155 of NC_092010.1, forward strand.
TGATACACTTAGCAATTGAACCATCAGAGAAGTTTAGCAAAACCGCTTCAACAAAACCTGATTTCGAAGCTTCCCTATGTCGACATTTCTAGTTTCCTGTATGATGGTAAGTGGTGTAATTTCGTGACAAAAGCTGGTCCTACAAACCCTCCCCACCGTGACATCTCCATTCCTCTGACACTGGCCTCTCCCTTTGCCCCATTATTGGTGGTGGGCATCCATACAATCTCCAGGCCCTATGCTTTGGAATTCCCTCCCATAGCCTTTCTGGTGAAAATGTCCCATGGTGCTTCTCGGGGGCGATTTTCAAACAAAATGTGACACCGAGCCACAAAAGGAGATATTTGGACAGGTGACCAAAAGCTTGGCTGAAGAGGTAGGTTTTAAGGGGCATCTTAAAGGAAGAGAGAGAGGTTTAGGGAGGGAATTCCAGAGCTTAGGGCCTTGGCAGCTGAAGGCACGGCTGCCAGTGGTGGAGCAGTTAAAATCGGGGCCAGAATTGGAGGAGCGCAGAGATCTCGGGGAGTTGTAGGGCTGGAAGAGGTTACAGAGATAGGGAGGGGGCGAGGCCATGGAGGGATTTGAACATGAATATGGAATTTTTAAAATTCAGGCTATTATCTCCTTATGTGGCTAGGTATCCATTTTTTTCTGATCATGCCTCTGTGAAGCGCCTTGGGACATTTTTTCCATGTTAGAGGCGCTGTGTAAATTCAAGTTGTTGTTGTTGTTCTTGCCGTGTTCTCTCCAAGGCTGCCCTGAGATAGAAAATAGCCATTTTCTAGCAGATGCTTTCCTGAGTAGATGAAGTGATGGAAGTAAATTAGAACAAGATGATGTTATTCGGTAGAAGTTACTCACAGCCTGGAGCTCTAGTTTAACAGCAGCTTCAATGTGGAAAGGATGCTGAGTGGTATTAGCGTCCTACTGCTTAACATGCTGCCATGAAATTCTTTTGTCTGCGACTTTTGTGGAGATGTTAACCAGTTATTGGGTTAACACTTCGACTAAGCGAGCAGGCAAAGGAATGTCACACAAGCACATTAAACTTTTATACACCGTCATTGGTCAGCATTATTTCCAGGCCTTGCTCTTAAAGGACAAGCCTTCTCTTAAAGGGGAAAGCATCTGTCTGGATAAATACTTTGCCCTGATGTCCATGTACTGGGAAACTTGGTCGACTTCTTTTCGCCTTCTTTGGCCTCAGGACTGTAGTGTAGTGGTTATGTTGTTTGAACAATAACCGAGCAAATGTGAGTTTAAATCCAACCATGGCAGTTTGAGAATTTGAATTCAAACAACAACAACACAAACTTGCATTTATATAGCACCTTTAACCGAGTAAAACGTCCCAAGGCGCTTCACAGGAGCACTATCAAACAAAATTTGACACCGAGCCACATGGGAGATATTAGGACAGGAGGCTTAGTCAAAGAGGGAGGTTTTAAGGAGCGTCTTGAAGGAGGAAAGAGAGGTAGAGAGGCGGAGAGGTTTAGGGAGGGAGTTCCAGAGCTTGGGGCCCAGGCAACAGAAGGCACGGCCACCGATGGTGGAGCGATTATAATCAGGGATGCTCAGGAGGGCAGATTTATAGGAGCACAGACATCTCTGGGGGGGTTGTGGGGCTGGAGGAGATTACAGAGATAGGGAGGGGCGAGGGCCATGGAGGGAGTTGAAAACAAGGATGAGAATTTTAAAATCGAGGCGTTACTCAAAACAATTTGAAAATCAAAAACTGGTATCAGTTAAAGTGACCTTGAAGCTGTCGCATTGTTGTAAAAACCCAACTGGTTCACTAATGTCATTGAAAGAACAACTTGCATTTCTGTATCGCCTTTCACGACCTCGGGACATCACAAAGAGCTTTAAAGCCAATGAAGTACTTTTTGAAATGAAGTCACTGTTGTAATGTGGGAAACGCGGCAGCCGATTTTAGGGAAGGGCCTTTATGCGATTCCTGTCCCACATCAAGGTGGCTAACTCTTAACTGCCCTCTGAAGTTCAGCACAGCGATTCGCACAGAAGGCCCACCAACAATGTTCTGGATAAGCTGCGTGGCCTCGCATCTGTCTGCCGATCCCGTGCAACGTGGGAGGGCATTTCTAATGTGAAATTTGGCGCCCGCGCAAAACTGAATGGGCCGCGCAACCCCTTAAAGGGACCCCGCACCCAAAAAAGAATTTGGGGTTGGGGGGGGGGGGGGGTGTTGGGGGAGTGGTGGAAACATTGCCCACCAACATCTTCTCAGGGCAACGAGGGATGGGGCAATAAATGCTGGCCTCTTGCCAGTGATGCCCACATCCCGAGAATTATTTTTGGAAAAAAGGGCATGGATCTCAATTGTATTGTGGCGGAGATGTGACAAGAGTTGAGCGTTGAGAGATTGTGGCGGAGGTGCGGCGAGAGATCGTGGCGGAGGTGTAGCAAATGAGGGTGCAGGGCCTAGAAGAGCCGAGGGCCCAGGGGCAGCACGGGCCCAGCCCACACTGCGAGATGTGTGTGCGCACTAGGTCCGTGCAGCAGAGCTGGTCTCCAGTCGTCCTGGTTAACCCTTGCCACTGGACCAAGACCTAGCTCTGTCAAGCCCGTGTGGTGGCTGGTGTGCAACGGTCACCCCACGTTAAAAAAATCCATGCACAGGCACCTTCCACCCCCTCAACTGGAGTTCAGGACTGGAACATCGGGTCCTTCATTGAAACATCTGTGAACTCAAACCTTTTGGTGTGGAAGCAAGTCATCCTCGTTTGAGGGGCCGCCTATGATGATAATGAACCACTTTTGCTGCGGTGAACCAACTCACCACAGATCAGGATCTAGCTGGTCTGCATGACCCAACACCACCCTTGAGCCATTGAGTAAGTCTCCTTTCCGAATTCAAATCGGATAAGAAGAAACTTTTCTGCCCGTCTGACCAACTGCCTGTAACGAGACTATTACCAATTAATATCTATCACTTCGTGGTACAAATTGACTATTAAAGCTAAAGAGCTATGTCTCTCACTGTTCGGTTGACTCGTGAGATATCAAACGCCAAGCTCTTTGCCCTGTGGCTGTCAGAGTACTCAGTGAACTGGAGCTGCTGTCATTTCCACTTCAAGGTGTGCAGTTGCCTTTAATCCAAGTTTGCTCTCCTCAGATATCATTGGCAACAGAACGCATCCTATTGACATCTATTGATCTCAAAGCTTTGATTTTTCGCAGTGCAGGATTTCAGGATACAGAGATTTCCAGGAGGACTGATTGTGTACGAGCCAGGGACCTTTTAAAACAAAGGTTTCTGTCTCCCACATTGCTCAGTGGGTAATTGCACTGGGTGGCGTGGGCCTGAGTCACAAGAGTCCCAGGTGCCCTCACCAGCCACTGCGAAGTTAGCTGGCCCAGGCCAGGGAGAGGGTGAGAGTGTTTCAAGAGGCCTCAGTGTACTGGCAAAGGAAAGTCAATCAGGATCCCCCCTGCCCTAGCCCTGACCTCACATCTTTCTCCAGCTTCTCTCCAATCTCCCCTCCTGACCTTCCCGAACTCATCCTGTCCATGAGACCCACTACTGCTCCCTTGCCCCTATTCCCACCAAACTGCGGACCACCCAACTTCCCTTCCTGGCTCCCATGTTAGCCGACATTGTTAACTTTCTCTCTCCTCAGGTACTGTCCCCCTCTCCCTCAAATCTGCTGTCGTCACCCCTCTCCTCAAAAAAACAACCCTTGACCCCTCCATCCTTGCAAACTACCGCCCCATCTCCAACCTCCCTTTCCTCTCCAAAGTCCTTGAACGTGTTGTCGCCTCCAAAATCCGTGCCCATCTTTCCCGGAATTCCATGTTTGAATCCCTCCAATCAGGTTTCCGCCCTGCCACAGCACAGAAACGGTTCTCATCAAAGTCACACTCTATCCTCCTCCAACGCCTCTCCACCGTTGGCCAGCTGGGTGGGACTGCACTCGCCTGGTTCCATTCTTATCTATCTAATCGTAGTCAGAGAATCACCTGCAACGGCTTCTCTTCCCACTCCCACATCGTTACCTCTGGTGTCCCCCAAGGATCTATCCTTGGCCCCCTCCTATTTCTCATCTATATGCTGCCCCTCGGCGACATCGACTGAAAACACACGTCAGTTTCCACATGTACGCTGATGACACCCAGCTCTACCTCACCACCACTTCTCTCAACCCCTCCACGGTCTCTAAATTGTCAGACTGCTTGTCCAACATCCAGTTCTGGATGAGCAGAAATCTTCTCCAATTAAATATTGGGAAAACCGAAGCCATTGTTTTCGATCCCTGCCACAAACTCTGTTCCCTAGCCACTGACTCCATCCCTCTCCCCAACTTCTGTCCGAGGCTGAACCAGACTGTTCGCAACCTTGGAGTCATATTTGATCCTGAAATGAGCTATTGACCACATTTCCGCCTATATCCACCTCCGTCTCCTCCCTTGCCTCAGCTCATCTGCTGATGAAACCCTCATCCATGCCTTTGTTCCGGGGATGAGGGGGTTGACTTATGAAGATAGGTTGAGTAGGTTGGGCCTATACTCTTTGGAGTTCAGAGGAATGAGAGGTGATCTTATCGAGATATGTAAGATAATGAGGGGGCTCGACAAGGAGGATGCAGAGAGGATATTTCCACTGATGGGGGAGACTAGAACTAGAGGGCATAATGTTAGAATAAGGGGCCGCCCATTTAAAACTGAGATGAGGAGGAATTTCTTTTCTCAGAGGGTTGTAAATTTATGGAATTCTCTGCCCCAGAGAGCTGTGGAGGCTGGGACATTGAATATATTTAAGGTGGAGATAGACAGATTTTTGAGCGATAAGGGAATAAAGGGTTATGGGGAACAGGCAGGGAAGTGGCCGAGGCCCCAAGCTCTGGAATTCCCTCCCAAAACCTCTCCGCCTCTCGACCTCTCTTTCCTCCTTCAAGACGCTCCTTAAAACCTATGTCTTTGACCAAGCTTTTGGTCACCTGCCCTAATATCTCCGTCTGTGGCTCGGTGTCCAATATTTTATCTTATCACACTCCTGTGAAGCGTCTTGAGATGTTTTACTATGTTAAAGGCACGATATAAATACAAGTTGTTGTTATTGTTGTTGTTGCTACCCACTGAGCCGCAGCTGACACGGGAACGGTAGCATAAGGGTTATGTTGCTGGTCGAGTAATCCAGAAGCCTGCACTAATGATCTGGAGACGTGAGTTCAAATCCCACCACGGCAGCTGGGGAATTTAAATTCAGTTAATTAAATAAATCTGGGGAAAAAAAGCTAGTATCAGTAATGGTGAGCGTGGAACTATGAGACTGTTGTTAAAAACCCATCTGGTTCACTAATGTCCTTTAGGGAAGGAAATCTGGCGTCCTTACCCAGTCTGGGCCTATATGTGACTCCAGACCCACAGTAATGTGGTTGACTCTTAACTGCCCCTCTGAAATGGCCCAGCAAGCTACTCAGTTGTTTAAGGGCAATTAGGAATGGGCAATAAATGCTGGCCTTGCCAGCGACGCCCACATCCTGTTAACAATTTTTTTTTTAAACTTGAATTTGGAAGTGGTGGGGGAAGATTTTCGAATTGGAGGTGCTGATTGTATTTATCTCGAAGGAATATTTTCAATAGGAGAGAATTATCATTGACAAAAGGGTTATTCCATTTGTTGACATGGGAAATGAACAAGATTTTATCATTAGATAAAAGAAAGACTTGGATTTATATCGCGCCTTTCATGACCACCAGACGTCTCAAAGCGCTTTACAACACAAACGTCATGCCTTATTAATCGGTGTGTTTCCAAATACTGTGGTAATGTATCTGCTTAATTTCGACACCAAAACATTAAGTTAAACACAGCGATCAGAACTTGTTCGGCCTCAGGGGCCGGATTATATCCAGTTCAGTGTGCAAAGGAGGTGAGTTAGAGCAACCTGCAGTGACATGTCTGGCACTGTGAGTTCTTCCTCAATGGGACCACCTAGCCAATGCTCAGTGTCTCCCTCTAATGGTACAGAAGATATTGTGAAATCAACACATGGTGAATTCCTCATGTTAAGCCTGTGTCCTGCCAGTCAGTTCTGCAGCGCATTGAAGATCTCTCTATTCTTCATTTTCTGTCTGTCTACCCTTCCTCAGATGTGGATAAAAAGTTAAATGGGGAGAATGTTAGACAGGGAGAAACTCTTTCCTCTGCTGGGGCAGGGGTGGGGGAGGTGGAGTCCAGAACAAGGGGGCAGAATCTTAAAATTAGAGGCAGGCCGTTCAGGGGGAAATGAGGAAGCATGTTTTCACATTTTGTAATGTATTTGCTTCATGGGTTCTTAACACATTGCTATTAAGAACTAGTTGGTTTCCGAGAAACAGGTTTAACAATCATATTACACATTACCAGTTCATCCACCAGGCTCACAAATACCTTACCAATGGGACCTTACCCAAGGAAATCTGGTATCAAGGGGACCGTACACCAGGAAGGCGGGTACCAATGGGACTGTACCTCAGGAACGCTGGTACCAATGGGACCGTACCCAAGGAACTCTGGTACCAATGAGACCATACACCAGGAACGCTGGTACCAATGGGAACATACCCCAGGAACTCAAGTACCAATGGAACCTCACCCCAGGAACTGTGGTACCAATGGGACCAAACGCCACGAACTCTGGTACCAATGGCACCATACCCCAGGAAGATTGGTGCCAAGGGGACCGTACCTCAGGAACTCTGGTACCAAGGGGACCGTGCCCCAGGAACTCTGGTACCAATGGGACCTTACCCCAGGAACTCCGGTACGAACGGGACCGTACCCCAGGAACTCTGGTACCAATGGGACTGTAGCCCAGGAACTCTGGAACCAATGGGGTCAGACCCCAGGAACTCTGGTACCAATGGCACCGTACCCCAGGAAGGCTGGTACCAATGGGACCGTACCCAAGGAAGGCTGGTACCAATGGCACCGTACCCCAGGAACTCTGGTACCAATGGGACCATACCCCAGGAAGGATGGTACCAATGGGACCATACCCCAGGAATTATGGTACCAATGGGACCGTACCCCAGGAAGGCTAGTACCAATGGGGCCTTACCGCAGGAACTCTGGTACCAATGGGACCATACCCCAGGAACTCTAGTACCAAGGGGACCATACCCCAGCAACTCTGGTACCAATGGGACCGCACCCCAGGAACTCTGGTACCATTGCGACCGTACCCCAGGTGCTCTGGTACCAATGTGACCATACCCCAAGAAGGCTGGTACCAATGGGACCATACCCCAGGAATTCTGGTACCAATGGGACCGCACCCCATGAACTCTGGCACCAATGGGACCGTATCCAAGGAAGGCTGGTACCAACGGGACCTTACCCCAGGAACTCTGGTACCAATGGGACCGTAACCGAGGAACTCTGGTACCAATGGGTCCATACCCCAGGAAGGCTGGTAGCAATGGGTCTCTACCCCAGGAACTCTGGTGCCAATGGGACCATACCCCAGGAACTCTGGTACCAAGGGGACCATACCCCAGGAACTCTGGTACCAATGGGACCATATCCCAGGAACTCTGGTACCAAGGGGAGCATAGCCCAGGAATGCTGGTACCAATGGGACCATACCCCAGGAACTCTGGTACCAATGGGACCATACCCCAGGAACTCAGATACCAATGGGAACGTACCCCAGGAAGGCTGGTACCAATGGGGCCTTACCGCAGGAGCTCTGGTCCCAATGGAATCATACCCAAGAAAGTCTGGAAGCAAGTGAACCATACTCCTGGAATTCTGGTACCAATGGGACCATACCCCAGGAATTCTGGGACCAATGGGACGGTACCCCAAGAATTCTGGTACCAATGGGACCGTACCCCAGGAACTCTGGTACCAATGGGACCGCATCCCAGGAACTCTGGTACCAACGGGACCATAACGCAGGAGCTCTGGTCCCAATGGAATCATACCCAAGGAAGTCTGGAAGCAAGTGAACCATACTCCTGGAATTCTGGTACCAATGGGCCCATACCCCAGGAACTCTGGTGTCAATGCGACCGTACCCCTGGAATTCTGGGACCAATGGGGCCTTACCGCAGGAACTCTGGTACCAATGGGACCATACCCCAGCAACTCTGGTACCAATGGGACCGTACCCCAGGAACTCTGGTACTAATGGGACCGTACCTCAGGAACTCTGGTACCAATGGGACCATACCCCAGGAACTCTGGTACCAATGGGTCCGTACCCCAGGAAGGCTGGTACCAATGGGTCTCTACCCCAGGAACTCTGGTGCCAATGGGACCATACCCCAGCAACTCTGGTACCAATGGGTCCGTACCCCAGGAAGGCTGGTACCAATGGGTCTCTACCCCAGGAACTCTGGTGCCAATGGGACCATACCCCAGCAACTCTGGTACCAATGGGACCGTACCCCAGGAACTCTGGTACCAATGGGACCGTACCCCAGGAACTCTGGTACCAAGGGGAGCATAGCCCAGGAACTCTGGTACCAAGGGGACCATACCACAGGAACTCTGGTACCAAGGGGAGCATAGCCCAGGAAGGCTGTTACCAATAGGACCAGACTCCAGGAATTCTGGTACCAATCGGACCGTACACCAGCAACTCTGGTACCAATGGGACCATACCCCAGGAAATCAGGTACCAATGGGAACGTACCCCAGGAACGCTGGTACCAATGGGGCCTTACCACAGGAGCTCTGGTCCCAATGGAACCATACCCAAGGAAGTCTGGTAGCAAGTGAACCATACTCCTGGAATTCTGGTACCAATGGGCCCATACCCCAGGAATTCTGGTGTCAATGGGACCATACCCCAGGAATTCTGGGACCAATGGGACAGTACCCCAGGAACTCTGGTACCAATGGGACCGTACTCCAGGAATTCTGGTACCAATGGGACCGTACCCCAGGAACTCTGGTACCAATGGGACCATACCCCAGGAGCTCTGGTACCAATGGGACCATACCCCAGGAAGGCTGGTACCAATGGGACCGTACCCCAAGAACTCTGGTACCAATGGGACCATACCCCAGGAAGGCTGGTACCAATCGGACCCTATCCCAGGAACGCTGGAACCAATGGGACCATATACCAGGAAGGCTGGTAGCAAGGCGACCATACTCCAGGAACTCTGGTACCAATGGGACCGTACCCCAGGAACCCTGGTACCAAGGGGACCTCACCCCCGGAACGCTGGTACCAATGGGACCGTATCCCAGGAACTCTGGTACCAATGGGACTGTACCCCAGGTAATCTGTTACCAATGGGACCATACCCCAGGAACTCTGGTACCAAAGGGACCATATACCAGGAACTCTGGTACCAATGGGACCATACCCCAGGATGGCTGGTACCAATGGGAACATACCGCAGGTACTCTGGTACCACTGTGACCGTACACCAGAGCAGGAGCTCTGGTACCAATGGAATCATACCCAAGGAAGTCTGGTACCAAGTGAACCATACTCCTGGAATTCTGGTACCAATGGGCCCATACCCCAGGAAATCTGGTGCCAATGGGACCATACCCCAGAAACTCTGATACCAATGTGACCGAACACCAGGAACTCTAGTACCAATGGGACCGTATCCCAGGAAGGCTGGTACCAATGGGACCATACCCCAGGAAGGCTGATACCAATGGAACCATACCCCAGGAATTCTGGTGCCAATGGGATCATACCCCAGGAACTCTGGTACCAAGAGGAGCATACCCCATGAACTCTGGTACCAATGGGCCCTTACCCCAGGAACTCTGGTACCAATGGGACTGTACCCCAGGAAATCTGTTACCAATGGGACCGTACCCAGGAACTCTGGTACCAATGGGACCGTACCCCAGGAACTCTGGTACCAATGGGACCGTACCCCAGGAAGGCTGGTACCAATGGGACCATACCGCAGGAATTCTGGTACCAATGGGACCATACCCCATGAACTCTGGTACCAATGGGACCGTATCCAAGGAAGGCTGGTACCAACGGGACCTTACCCCAGGAACTCTGGTACCAATGGGACCATAACCGAGGAACTCTGGTATGAATGGGACCGTGCACCAGAAACTCTGGTACCAATGGGACCGTACCCCAGGAACTCTGGTACCAATGGGTCCATACCCGAGGAACTCTGGTACCAAGGGGACCATACCCCAGGAACTCTGGTACCAATGGGACCATATCCCAGGAACTCTGGTACCAAGGGGAGCATAGCCCAGGAACTCTGGTACCAATGGGACCATACCACAGGAACTCTGGTACCAAGGGGAGCATAGCCCAGGAAGGCTGGTACCAATAGGACCAGACTCCAGGAATTCTGGTACCAATCGGACCGTACACCAGCAACTCTGGTACCAATGGGACCGTACCCCAGGAACTCAGGTACCAATGGGAATGTACCCCAGGAAGGCTGGTACCAATGGGACCTTACCGCAGGAGCTCTGGTCGCAATGGAATCATACCCAAGGAAGTCTGGTCGCAATTGAACCATACTACTGGAATTCTGGTACCAATGGGCCCATACCCCAGGAACTCTGGTGTCAATGGGACCATACCCCAGGAATTCTGGGACCAATGGGACCATACCCCAGGAAGGCTGGTACCAAGGCGACCATACTCCAGGAACTCTGGTACCAATGGGACCATACCCCAGGAACTCTGGCACCAATGGGACCGTATCCCAGGAACTCTGGTACCAATGTAACCTTACCCCAGGAACTCTGGTACCAATGGGACCGTACCCCAGGAACTCTGGTACCATTGGGACCGGAACCCAGGAACTATGGGACCAATGGGACCTTACCCCAGGAACTCTGGTACCAATGGGACCATACCCCAGAAACTCTGGTATCAATGGGACCGTACCCCAGGAAATCTGGTACCAATGGGACCATACCCCAGGATGGCTGGTACCAATGGGAACATACCCCAGGTACTCTGGTACCAATGGGACCGTACCCCAGGAACTCTGGTACCAAGGGGACCTCACCCCAGGCACGCTGGTACCAATGGGGCCGTACCCAAGGAAGGCTGGTACCAATGGGACCGTACCCCAGGAACACTGTACCAATGGAACCATATCTCAGGAACGCTGGTACCAATTGGACCGTACCCCAGGAACTCTGGTACCAATGGGACCATACCCCAGGAACTCTGGTACCAAGGGGACCATACCCCAGGAACTCTGGTACCAATGGGACCATATCCCAGGAACTCTGGTACCAAGGGGAGCATAGCCCAGGAATGCTGGTACCAATGGGACCATACCCCAGGAACTCTGGTACCAATGGGACCATACCCCAGGAACTCAGATACCAATGGGAACGTACCCCAGGAAGGCTGGTACCAATGGGGCCTTACCGCAGGAGCTCTGGTCCCAATGGAATCATACCCAAGAAAGTCTGGAAGCAAGTGAACCATACTCCTGGAATTCTGGTACCAATGGGACCATACCCCAGGAATTCTGGGACCAATGGGACGGTACCCCAAGAATTCTGGTACCAATGGGACCGTACCCCAGGAACTCTGGTACCAATGGGACCGCATCCCAGGAACTCTGGTACCAACGGGACCATAACGCAGGAGCTCTGGTCCCAATGGAATCATACCCAAGGAAGTCTGGAAGCAAGTGAACCATACTCCTGGAATTCTGGTACCAATGGGCCCATACCCCAGGAACTCTGGTGTCAATGCGACCGTACCCCTGGAATTCTGGGACCAATGGGGCCTTACCGCAGGAACTCTGGTACCAATGGGACCATACCCCAGCAACTCTGGTACCAATGGGACCGTACCCCAGGAACTCTGGTACTAATGGGACCGTACCTCAGGAACTCTGGTACCAATGGGACCATACCCCAGGAACTCTGGTACCAATGGGTCCGTACCCCAGGAAGGCTGGTACCAATGGGTCTCTACCCCAGGAACTCTGGTGCCAATGGGACCATACCCCAGCAACTCTGGTACCAATGGGTCCGTACCCCAGGAAGGCTGGTACCAATGGGTCTCTACCCCAGGAACTCTGGTGCCAATGGGACCATACCCCAGCAACTCTGGTACCAATGGGACCGTACCCCAGGAACTCTGGTACCAATGGGACCGTACCCCAGGAACTCTGGTACCAAGGGGAGCATAGCCCAGGAACTCTGGTACCAAGGGGACCATACCACAGGAACTCTGGTACCAAGGGGAGCATAGCCCAGGAAGGCTGTTACCAATAGGACCAGACTCCAGGAATTCTGGTACCAATCGGACCGTACACCAGCAACTCTGGTACCAATGGGACCATACCCCAGGAAATCAGGTACCAATGGGAACGTACCCCAGGAACGCTGGTACCAATGGGGCCTTACCACAGGAGCTCTGGTCCCAATGGAACCATACCCAAGGAAGTCTGGTAGCAAGTGAACCATACTCCTGGAATTCTGGTACCAATGGGCCCATACCCCAGGAATTCTGGTGTCAATGGGACCATACCCCAGGAATTCTGGGACCAATGGGACAGTACCCCAGGAACTCTGGTACCAATGGGACCGTACTCCAGGAATTCTGGTACCAATGGGACCGTACCCCAGGAACTCTGGTACCAATGGGACCATACCCCAGGAGCTCTGGTACCAATGGGACCATACCCCAGGAAGGCTGGTACCAATGGGACCGTACCCCAAGAACTCTGGTACCAATGGGACCATACCCCAGGAAGGCTGGTACCAATCGGACCCTATCCCAGGAACGCTGGAACCAATGGGACCATATACCAGGAAGGCTGGTAGCAAGGCGACCATACTCCAGGAACTCTGGTACCAATGGGACCGTACCCCAGGAACCCTGGTACCAAGGGGACCTCACCCCCGGAACGCTGGTACCAATGGGACCGTATCCCAGGAACTCTGGTACCAATGGGACTGTACCCCAGGTAATCTGTTACCAATGGGACCATACCCCAGGAACTCTGGTACCAAAGGGACCATATACCAGGAACTCTGGTACCAATGGGACCATACCCCAGGATGGCTGGTACCAATGGGAACATACCGCAGGTACTCTGGTACCACTGTGACCGTACACCAGAGCAGGAGCTCTGGTACCAATGGAATCATACCCAAGGAAGTCTGGTACCAAGTGAACCATACTCCTGGAATTCTGGTACCAATGGGCCCATACCCCAGGAAATCTGGTGCCAATGGGACCATACCCCAGAAACTCTGATACCAATGTGACCGAACACCAGGAACTCTAGTACCAATGGGACCGTATCCCAGGAAGGCTGGTACCAATGGGACCATACCCCAGGAAGGCTGATACCAATGGAACCATACCCCAGGAATTCTGGTGCCAATGGGATCATACCCCAGGAACTCTGGTACCAAGAGGAGCATACCCCATGAACTCTGGTACCAATGGGCCCTTACCCCAGGAACTCTGGTACCAATGGGACTGTACCCCAGGAAATCTGTTACCAATGGGACCGTACCCAGGAACTCTGGTACCAATGGGACCGTACCCCAGGAACTCTGGTACCAATGGGACCGTACCCCAGGAAGGCTGGTACCAATGGGACCATACCGCAGGAATTCTGGTACCAATGGGACCATACCCCATGAACTCTGGTACCAATGGGACCGTATCCAAGGAAGGCTGGTACCAACGGGACCTTACCCCAGGAACTCTGGTACCAATGGGACCATAACCGAGGAACTCTGGTATGAATGGGACCGTGCACCAGAAACTCTGGTACCAATGGGACCGTACCCCAGGAACTCTGGTACCAATGGGTCCATACCCGAGGAACTCTGGTACCAAGGGGACCATACCCCAGGAACTCTGGTACCAATGGGACCATATCCCAGGAACTCTGGTACCAAGGGGAGCATAGCCCAGGAACTCTGGTACCAATGGGACCATACCACAGGAACTCTGGTACCAAGGGGAGCATAGCCCAGGAAGGCTGGTACCAATAGGACCAGACTCCAGGAATTCTGGTACCAATCGGACCGTACACCAGCAACTCTGGTACCAATGGGACCGTACCCCAGGAACTCAGGTACCAATGGGAATGTACCCCAGGAAGGCTGGTACCAATGGGACCTTACCGCAGGAGCTCTGGTCGCAATGGAATCATACCCAAGGAAGTCTGGTCGCAATTGAACCATACTACTGGAATTCTGGTACCAATGGGCCCATACCCCAGGAACTCTGGTGTCAATGGGACCATACCCCAGGAATTCTGGGACCAATGGGACCATACCCCAGGAAGGCTGGTACCAAGGCGACCATACTCCAGGAACTCTGGTACCAATGGGACCATACCCCAGGAACTCTGGCACCAATGGGACCGTATCCCAGGAACTCTGGTACCAATGTAACCTTACCCCAGGAACTCTGGTACCAATGGGACCGTACCCCAGGAACTCTGGTACCATTGGGACCGGAACCCAGGAACTATGGGACCAATGGGACCTTACCCCAGGAACTCTGGTACCAATGGGACCATACCCCAGAAACTCTGGTATCAATGGGACCGTACCCCAGGAAATCTGGTACCAATGGGACCATACCCCAGGATGGCTGGTACCAATGGGAACATACCCCAGGTACTCTGGTACCAATGGGACCGTACCCCAGGAACTCTGGTACCAAGGGGACCTCACCCCAGGCACGCTGGTACCAATGGGGCCGTACCCAAGGAAGGCTGGTACCAATGGGACCGTACCCCAGGAACACTGTACCAATGGAACCATATCTCAGGAACGCTGGTACCAATTGGACCGTACCCCAGGAACTCTGGTACCAATGGGACCGTATCCCAGGAACTCTGGATCAATGGGACCATACCCCAGGATGGCTGGTACCAATGGGAACATACCCCAGGTACTCTGGTACCAATGTGACCGTACGCCAGAGCAGGAGCTCTGGTCCCAATGGAATCATACCCAAGGAAGTCTGGTACCAAGTGAACCATACTCCTGGAATTTTGGTACCAATGGGCCCATACCCCAGGAACTCTGGTGTCAATGGGACCGTACCCCAGGAAATCTGGTGCCAATGGGACCGTACCCCAGGAAGGCTGGTACGAATGGGACCATACACAAGGAACTCTGGTAGCAATGGGACTGTACCCAAGGAACTCTGGTAGCAATGGGACCATACCCCAGGAAGGCTGGTACCAATCGGACCCTATCCCAGGAATGCTGGAACCAATGGAACCATACCCCAGGAAGGCTGGTAGCAAGGCGACCATACTCCAGGAACTCTGGTGTCAATGGGACCGTACCCTAGGAAATCTGGTGCCAATGGGACCGTACCCCAGGAAGGCTGGTACGAATGGGACCATACACAAGGAACTCTGGTAGCAATGGGACTGTATCCAAGGAACTTTGGTAGCAATGGGACCATACCTCAGGAATTCTGGTACCAATGGGACCTTACCCCAGGAACTCTGGTACCAATGGGACCATACCCCAGAAACTCTGATACCAATGTGACCGAACCCCAGGAACTCGATTACCAATGGAACCGTATCCCAGGAGCCCTTGTGCCAATGGGACCATACCCCAGGAAGGCTGGTACCAATGGGACCATACCCCAGGAAGGCTGATACCAATGGAACCATACACCAGGAACTCTGGTGCCAATGGGACCGTACCCCAGGAAATCTGTTACCAATGGGACCATACCCCAGGAACTCTGGTACCAAAGGGACCATATACCAGGAACTCTGGTACCAATGGGACCTTACCCCAGGAACTCTGTTACCAATGGGACCATACCCCAGAAACTCTGATACCAATGTGACCGAACCCCAGGAACTCGATTACCAATGGAACCGTATCCCAGGAGCTCTTGTACCAATGGGACCATACCCCAGGAAGGCTGGTACCAATGGGACCATACCCCAGGAAGGCTGATACCAATGGAACCATACACCAGGAACTCTGGTGCCAATGGGATCATACCCCAGGAACTCTGGAACCAAGAGGAGCATATCCCATGAACTCTGGTACCAATGGGCCCTTACCCTAGGAACTCTGGTACCAATGGGACTGTACCCCAGGAAATCTGTTACCAATGGGACCATACCCCAGGAACTCTGGTACCAAAGGGACCATATACCAGGAACTCTGGTACCAATGGGACCATACCCCAGGAAGGCTGGTACCAATGGGACCGTATCCAAGGAAGGCTGGTGCCAACGGGACCTTACCCCAGGAATTCTGGGACCAATGGGACCGTAACCCAGGAACTCTGGTATGAATGGGACCGTGCACCAGCAACTCTGGTACCAATAGGACCGTACCCCAGGAAATCTGGTACCAATGGGACCATACCCCAGGAATTCTGGTACCAATGGGTCTCTACCCCAGGAAGGCTGGTACCAATGGGGCCTTACCGCAGGAGCTCTGGTCCCAATGGAACCATACCCAAGGAAGTCTGGTAGCAAGTGAACCATACTCCTGGAATTCTGGTACCAATGGGCCCATACCCCAGGAATTCTGGTGTCAATGGGACCATACCCCAGGAATTCTGGGACCAATGGGACGGTACCCCAGGAACTCTAGTACCAATGGGACCGTACCCCAGGAACTCTGGTACCAATGGGACCGTACTCCAGGAACTCTGGTACCAATGGGACCGTACTCCAGGAGCTCTGGTACCAATGGGACCAGACCCCAGGAACTCTGGTACCAATGGGACCATACCCCAGGAAGGCTGGTACCAATGGGACCGTACCCCAAGAACTCTGGTACCAATGGGACCATACCCCAGGAAGGCTGGTAACAATCGGACACTATCCCAGGAACGCTGGAACCAATGGGACCATACCCCAGGAAGGTTGGTAGCAAGGCGGCCATACTCCAGGAACTCTGGTACCAATGGGACCGTACCCCAGGAACTCTGGTACCAATGGGACCGGAACCCAAGAAATCTGGTACCAATGGGACCTTACCCCAGGAACTCTGGTACCAATGGGACCATACCCCAGAAACTCTGATACCAATGTGACCGTAGCCCAGAAACTCTAGTACCAATGGGACCATACTCCAGGAACTCTGGTACCAATGGGACCATACCCCAGGAACTCTGGTACCAATGGGACCGTACCCCAGGAACTCTGGTACCAATTGGATCATACCCCAGGAAATCTGGTACCAAGGGGACCTCACCCCCGGAACGCTGGTTCCAATGGGACCGTACCCCAGGAACTCTGGTACCAATGGGACCGTACCCCAGGAACTCTGGTACCAAGAGGAGCATACCCCATGAACTCTGGAACCAATGGGCCCTTACCCCAGGAACTCTGGTACCAATGGGACTGTACCCCAGGAAATCTGTTACCAATGGGACCATACCCCAGGAACTCTGGTACCAAAGGGACTATATACCAGGAACTCTGGTACCAATGGGACCATACCCCAGGATGGCTGGTACCAATGGGAACATACCCCAGTTACTCTGGTACCACTGTGACCGTACACCAGAGCAGGAGCTCTGGTACCAATGGAATCATACCCAAGGAAGTCTGGTACCAAGTGAACCATACTCATGGAATTCTGGTACCAATGGGCCCATACCCCAGGAAATCTGGTGCCAATGGGACCGTACCCCAGGAAGGCTGGTACGAATGGGACCGTACCCCAGGAACTCTGGTAGCAAAGGGACCAAATCTCAGGAACTCTGGTACCAATGGGACCTTACCCCAGGAACTCTGGTACCAATGGGACCATACCCCAGAAACTCTGATACCAATGTGACCGAACACCAGGAGCTCTGGTACCAATGGGACCGTATCCCAGGAAGGCTGGTACCAATGGGACCATACCCCAGGAAGACTGATACCAATGGAACCATACCCCAGGAATTCTGGTGCCAATGGGATCATACCCCAGGAACTCTGGTACCAAGAGGAGCATACCCCATGAACACGGTTACCAATGGGACCATACCCCAGGAAGGCTGGTACCAATGGGACCGTACCCCAAGAACTCTGGTACCAATGGGACCATACCCCAGTAAGGCTGGTACCAATCGGACCCTATCCCAGGAACGCTGGAACCAATGGGACCATACCCCAGGAAGGCTGGTAGCAAGGCGACCATACTCCAGGAACTCTGGTGCCAATGGGACCGTACCCCAGGAACTCTGGTACCAATGGGACCGGAACCCAGGAACTCTGGTACCAATGGGACCTTACCCCAGGAACTCTGGTACCAATGGGACCATACCCCAGAAACTCTGATACCAATGTGACCGTACCCCAGGAACTCTAGTACCAATGGGACCATACTCCAGGAACTCTGGTACCAATGGGACCATACCCCAGGAACTCTGGTACCAATGGGACTGTACCCCAGGAACTCTGGTACCAATGGGATCATACCCCAGGAACTCTGGTACCAAGGGGACCTCACCCCCAGAACGCTGGTACCAATGGGACTATACCCCAGGAACTCTGGTACCAATGGGACCGTACCCCAGGAACTCTGGTACCAAGAGGAGCATACCCCATGAACTCTGGTACCAATGGGCCCTTACCCCAGGAACTCTGGTAGCAATGGGACTGTACCCCAGGAAATCTGTTACCAATGGGACCATACCCCAGGAACTCTGGTACCAATGGGAACATACCCCAGGTACTCTGGTACCACTGTGACCGTACACCAGAGCAGGAGCTCTGGTACCAATGGAATCATACCCAAGGAAGTCTGGTACCAAGTGAACAATACTCCTGGAATTCTGGTACCAATGGGCCCATACCCCAGGAAATCTGGTGCCAATGGGACCGTACCCCAGGAAGGCTGGTACGAATGGGACCGTACCCCAGGAACTCTGGTAGCAAAGGGACCAAATCTCATGAACTCTGGTACCAATGGGACCTCACCCCAGGAACTCTGGTACCAATGGGACCATACCCCAGAAACTCTGATACGAATGTGACCGAACACCAGGAACTCTAGTACCAATGGGACCGTATCCCAGGAAGGCTGATACCAATGGAACCATACCCCAGGAGTTCTGGTGCCAAAGGGATCATACCCCAGGAACTCTGGTACCAAGAGGAGCATACCCCATGAACTCTGGTACCAATCGGCCCTTACCCCAGGAACTCTGGTACCAATGGGACCGTACCCCAGGAAGGCTGGTACCAATGGGATCATACCCCAGGAATTCTAGTACCAATGGGACCGTATCCCAGGAACTCTGGTACCAATGTAACCTTACCCCAGGAACTCTGGTGCCAATGGGACCGTACCCCAGGAACTCTGGTACCAATGGGACCGGAACCCAGGAACTCTGGTATCAAGGGGACCTTACCCCAAGAACTCTGGTACCAATGGGACCATACCCCAGAAACTCTGATACCAATGTGACCGTACCCCAGGAACTCTAGTACCAATGGGACCATACTCCAGGAACTCTGGTACCAATGGGACCATACCCCAGGAACTCTGGTACCAATGGGACTGTACCCCAGGAACTCTGGTACCAATGGGATCATACCCCAGGAACTCTGGTACCAAGGGGACCTCACCCCCAGAACGCTGGTACCAATGGGACTATACCCCAGGAACTCTGGTACCAATGGGACCGTACCCCAGGAACTCTGGTACCAAGAGGAGCATACCCCATGAACTCTGGTACCAATGGGCCCTTACCCCAGGAACTCTGGTACCAATGGGACTGTACCCCAGGAAATCTGTTACCAATGGGACCATACCCCAGGAACTCTGGTACCAATGGGAACATACCCCAGGTACTCTGGTACCACTGTGACCGTACACCAGAGCAGGAGCTCTGGTACCAATGGAATCATACCCAAGGAAGTCTGGTACCAAGTGAACAATACTCCTGGAATTCTGGTACCAATGGGCCCATACCCCAGGAAATCTGGTGCCAATGGGACCGTACCCCAGGAAGGCTGGTACGAATGGGACCGTACCCCAGGAACTCTGGTAGCAAAGGGACCAAATCTCATGAACTCTGGTACCAATGGGACCTTACCCCAGGAACTCTGGTACCAATGGGACCATACCCCAGAAACTCTGATACGAATGTGACCGAACACCAGGAACTCTAGTACCAATGGGACCGTATCCCAGGAAGGCTGATACCAATGGAACCATACCCCAGGAGTTCTGGTGCCAAAGGGATCATACCCCAGGAACTCTGGTACCAAGAGGAGCATACCCCATGAACTCTGGTACCAATCGGCCCTTACCCCAGGAACTCTGGTACCAATGGGACCGTACCCCAGGAAGGCTGGTACCAATGGGACCATACCCCAGGAATTCTAGTACCAATGGGACCGTATCCCAGGAACTCTGGTACCAATGTAACCTTACCCCAGGAACTCTGGTACCAATGGGACCGTACCCCAGGAACTCTGGTACCATTGGGACCGGAACCCAGGAACTATGGGACCAATGGGACCTTACCCCAGGAACTCTGGTACCAATGGGACCATACCCCAGAAACTCTGGTACCAATGGGACCGTACCCCAGGAAATCTGGTACCAATGGAACCATACCCCAGGATGGCTGGTACCAATGGGAACATACCCCAGGTACTCTGGTACCAATGGGACCGTACCCCAGGAACTCTGGTACCAAGGGGACCTCACCCCAGGAACGCTGGTACCAATGGGGCCGTACCCAAGGAAGGCTGGTACCAATGGGACCGTACCCCAGGAACACTGTACCAATGGAACCATATCTCAGGAACGCTGGTACCAATTGGACCGTACCCCAGGAACTCTGGTACCAATGGGACCGTACCCCAGGAACTCTGGATCAATGGGACCATACCCCAGGATGGCTGGTACCAATGGGAACATACCCCAGGTACTCTGGTACCAATGTGACCGTACGCCAGAGCAGGAGCTCTGGTCCCAATGGAATCATACCCAAGGAAGTCTGGTACCAAGTGAACCATACTCCTGGAATTTTGGTACCAATGGGCCCATACCCCAGGAACTCTGGTGTCAATGGGACCGTACCCCAGGAAATCTGGTGCCAATGGGACCGTACCCCAGGAAGGCTGGTACGAATGGGACCATACACAAGGAACTCTGGTAGCAATGGGACTGTACCCAAGGAACTCTGGTAGCAATGGGACCATACCCCAGGAAGGCTGGTACCAATCGGACCCTATCCCAGGAATGCTGGAACCAATGGAACCATACCCCAGGAAGGCTGGTAGCAAGGCGACCATACTCCAGGAACTCTGGTGTCAATGGGACCGTACCCTAGGAAATCTGGTGCCAATGGGACCGTACCCCAGGAAGGCTGGTACGAATGGGACCATACACAAGGAACTCTGGTAGCAATGGGACTGTATCCAAGGAACTCTGGTAGCAATGGGACCATACCTCAGGAATTCTGGTACCAATGGGACCTTACCCCAGGAACTCTGGTACCAATGGGACCATACCCCAGAAACTCTGATACCAATGTGACCGAACCCCAGGAACTCGATTACCAATGGAACCGTATCCCAGGAGCCCTTGTACCAATGGGACCATACCCCAGGAAGGCTGGTACCAATGGGACCATACCCCAGGAAGGCTGATACCAATGGAACCATACACCAGGAACTCTGGTGCCAATGGGACCGTACCCCAGGAAATCAGTTACCAATGGGACCATACCCCAGGAACTCTGGTACCAAAGGGACCATATACCAGGAACTCTGGTACCAATGGGACCTTACCCCAGGAACTCTGTTACCAATGGGACCATACCCCAGAAACTCTGATACCAATGTGACCGAACCCCAGGAACTCGATTACCAATGGAACCGTATCCCAGGAGCTCTTGTACCAATGGGACCATACCCCAGGAAGGCTGGTACCAATGGGACCATACCCCAGGAAGGCTGATACCAATGGAACCATACACCAGGAACTCTGGTGCCAATGGGATCATACCCCAGGAACTCTGGAACCAAGAGGAGCATATCCCATGAACTCTGGTACCAATGGGCCCTTACCCTAGGAACTCTGGTACCAATGGGACTGTACCCCAGGAAATCTGTTACCAATGGGACCATACCCCAGGAACTCTGGTACCAAAGGGACCATATACCAGGAACTCTGGTACCAATGGGACCATACCCCAGGAAGGCTGGTACCAATGGGACCGTATCCAAGGAAGGCTGGTGCCAACGGGACCTTACCCCAGGATTTCTGGGACCAATGGGACCGTAACCCAGGAACTCTGGTATGAATGGGACCGTGCACCAGCAACTCTGGTACCAATGGGACCGTACCCCAGGAAATCTGGTACCAATGGGACCATACCCCAGGAATTCTGGTACCAATGGGTCTCTACCCCAGGAAGGCTGGTACCAATGGGGCCTTACCGCAGGAGCTCTGGTCCCAATGGAACCATACCCAAGGAAGTCTGGGAGCAAGTGAACCATACTCCTGGAATTCTGGTACCAATGGGCCCATACCCCAGGAATTCTGGTGTCAATGGGACCATACCCCAGGAATTCTGGGACCAATGGGACGGTACCCCAGGAACTCTAGTACCAATGGGACCGTACCCCAGGAACTCTGGTACCAATGGGACCGTACTCCAGGAACTCTGGTACCAATGGGACCGTACTCCAGGAACTCTGGTACCAATGGGACCAGACCCCAGGAACTCTGGTACCAATGGGACCATACCCCAGGAAGGCTGGTACCAATGGGACCGTACCCCAAGAACTCTGGTACCAATGGGACCATACCCCAGGAAGGCTGGTAACAATCGGACCCTATCCCAGGAACGCTGGAACCAATGGGACCATACCCCAGGAAGGTTGGTAGCAAGGCGGCCATACTCCAGGAACTCTGGTACCAATGGGACCGTACCCCAGGAACTCTGGTACCAATGGGACCGGAACCCAGGAAATCTGGTACCAATGGGACCTTACCCCAGGAACTCTGGTACCAATGGGACCATACCCCAGAAACTCTGATACCAATGTGACCGTAGCCCAGAAACTCTAGTACCAATGGGACCATACTCCAGGAACTCTGGTACCAATGGGACCATACCCCAGGAACTCTGGTACCAATGGGACCGTACCCCAGGAACTCTGGTACCAATTGGATCATACCCCAGGAAATCTGGTACCAAGGGGACCTCAGCCCCGGAACGCTGGTTCCAATGGGACCGTACCCCAGGAACTCTGGTACCAATGGGACCGTACCCCAGGAACTCTGGTACCAAGAGGAGCATACCCCATGAACTCTGGAACCAATGGGCCCTTACCCCAGGAACTCTGGTACCAATGGGACTGTACCCCAGGTAATCTGTTACCAATGGGACCATACCCCAGGAACTCTGGTACCAAAGGGACCATATACCAGGAACTCTGGTACCAATGGGACCATACCCCAGGATGGCTGGTACCAATGGGAACATACCCCAGTTACTCTGGTACCACTGTGACCGTACACCAGAGCAGGAGCTCTGGTACCAATGGAATCATACCCAAGGAAGTCTGGTACCAAGTGAACCATACTCATGGAATTCTGGTACCAATGGGCCCATACCCCAGGAAATCTGGTGCCAATGGGACCGTACCCCAGGAAGGCTGGTACGAATGGGACCGTACCCCAGGAACTCTGGTAGCAAAGGGACCAAATCTCAGGAACTCTGGTACCAATGGGACCTTACCCCAGGAATTCTGGTACCAATGGGACCATACCCCAGAAACTCTGATACCAATGTGACCGAACACCAGGAACTCTGGTACCAATGGGACCGTATCCCAGGAAGGCTGGTACCAATGGGACCATACCCCAGGAAGGCTGATACCAATGGAACCATACCCCAGGAATTCTGGTGCCAATGGGATCATACTCCAGGAACTCTGGTACCAAGAGGAGCATACCCCATGAACACGGTTACCAATGGGACCATACCCCAGGAAGGCTGGTACCAATGGGACCGTACCCCAAGAACTCTGGTACCAATGGGACCATACCCCAGTAAGGCTGGTACCAATCGGACCCTATCCCAGGAACGCTGGAACCAATGGGACCATACCCCAGGAAGGCTGGTAGCAAGGCGACCATACTCCAGGAACTCTGGTGCCAATGGGACCGTACCCCAGGAACTCTGGTACCAATGGGACCGGAACCCAGGAACTCTGGTACCAATGGGACCTTACCCCAGGAACTCTGGTACCAATGGGACCATACCCCAGAAACTCTGATACCAATGTGACCGTACCCCAGGAACTCTAGTACCAATGGGACCATACTCCAGGAACTCTGGTACCAATGGGACCATACCCCAGGAACTCTGGTACCAATGGGACCGTACCCCAGGAACTCTGGTACCAATGGGATCATACCCCAGGAACTCTGGTACCAAGGGGACCTCACCCCCGGAACGCTGGTACCAATGGGACTATACCCCAGGAACTCTGGTACCAATGGGACCGTACCCCAGGAACTCTGGTACCAAGAGGAGCATACCCCATGAACTCTGGTACCAATGGGCCCTTACCCCAGGAACTCTGGTACCAATGGGACTGTACCCCAGGAAATCTGTTACCAATGGGACCATACCCCAGGAACTCTGGTACCAATGGGAACATACCCAGGTACTCTGGTACCACTGTGACCGTACACCAGAGCAGGAGCTCTGGTACCAATGGAATCATACCCAAGGAAGTCTGGTACCAAGTGAACAATACTCCTGGAATTCTGGTACCAATGGGCCCATACCCCAGGAAATCTGGTGCCAATGGGACCGTACCCCAGGAAGGCTGGTACGAATGGGACCGTACCCCAGGAACTCTGGTAGCAAAGGGACCAAATCTCATGAACTCTGGTACCAATGGGACCTTACCCCAGGAACTCTGGTACCAATGGGACCATACCCCAGGAACTCTGATACGAATGTGACCGAACACCAGGAACTCTAGTACCAATGGGAGCATACCCCATGAACTCTGGTAGCAATCGGCCCTTACCCCAGGAACTCTGGTACCAATGGGACCGTACCCCAGGAAGGCTGGTACCAATGGGACCATACCCCAGGAATTCTAGTACCAATGGGACCATACTCCAGGAACTCTGGTACCAATGGGACCATACCCCAGGAACTCTGGTACCAATGGGACCGTACCCCAGGAACTCTGGTACCAATGGGATCATACCCCAGGAACTCTGGTACCAAGGGGACCTCACCCCCGGAACGCTGGTACCAATGGGACTGTACCTCAGGAACTCTGGTACCAATGGGACCGTACCCCAGGAACTCTGGTACCAAGAGGAGCATACCCCATGAACTCTGGTACCAATGGGCCCTTACCCCAGGAACTCTGGTACCAATGGGCCCTTACCCCAGGAACTCTGGTACCAATGGGACTGTACCCCAGGAAATCTGTTACCAATGGAACCATACCCCAGGAGTTCTGGTGCCAAAGGGATCATACCCCAGGAACTCTGGTACCAAGAGGAGCATACCCCATGAACTCTGGTAGCAATCGGCCCTTACCCCAGGAACTCTGGTACCAAAGGGATCATACCCCAGGAACTCTGGTACCAAGAGGAGCATACCCCATGAACTCTATTACCAATGGGCCCTTACCCCAGGAACTCTGGTTCCAATGGGACCGTACCCCAGGAAGGCTGGTACCAATGGGACCATACCCCAGGAATTCTGGTACCAATGGGACCATACCCCATGAACTCTGGTACCAATGGGACCGTATCCAAGGAAGGCTGGTACCAACGGGACCTTACCCCAGGAACTCTGGTAACAATGGGACTGTAACCAAGGAACTCTGGTATAAATGGGACCGTACACCAGCAACTCTGGTACCAATGGGACCGTACCCCAGGAACTCTGGTACCAATGGGTCCGTACCCCAGGAAGGCTGGTACCAATGGGTCTCTACCACAGGAATTCTGGTGCCAATGGGACCATACCCGAGGAACTCTGGTACCAAGGGGACCATACCCCAGGAACTCTGGTACCAATGGGACCATATCCCAGGAACTCTGGTACCAAGGGGAGCATAGCCCAGGAACTCTGGTACCAATGGGACCATACCACAGGAACTCTGGTACCAAGGGGAGCATAGCCCAGGAAGGCTGGTACCAATAGGACCAGACTCCAGGAATTCTGGTACCAATCGGACCGTACACCAGCAACTCTGGTACCAATGGGACCGTACCCCAGGAACTCAGGTACCAATGGGAATGTACCCCAGGAAGGCTGGTACCAATGGGACCTTACCGCAGGAGCTCTGGTCGCAATGGAATCATACCCAAGGAAGTCGGGTCGCAAGTGAACCATACTCCTGGAATTGTGGTACCAATGGGCCCATACCCCAGGAACTCTGGTGTCAATGGGACCATACCACAGGAATTCTGGGACCAATGGGACCATACCCCAGGAAGGCTGGTACCAATGGGACCGTACCCCAGGAACTCTGGTACCATTGGGACCGGAACCCAGGTACTCTGGGACCAATGGGACCTTAGCCCAGGAACTCTGGTACCAATGGGACCATACCCCAGAAACTCTGGTACCAATAGGACCGTACCCCAGGAAATCTGGTACCAATGGGACCATACCACAGGAACTCTGGTACCAATGGGACCATACCCCAGGATGGCTTGTACCAATGGGAACATATCCCAGGTACTCTGGTACCAATGTGACCGTACGCCAGAGCAGGGGCTCTGGTCCCAATGGAATCATACCCAAGGAAGTCTGGTACCAAGTGAACCATACTCCTGTAATTTTGGTACCAATGGGCCCATA
The DNA here is from genome assembly GCF_044704955.1 of Pristiophorus japonicus. Classification (NCBI taxonomy): domain Eukaryota; kingdom Metazoa; phylum Chordata; class Chondrichthyes; family Pristiophoridae; genus Pristiophorus; species Pristiophorus japonicus. The sequence goes on from NC_092010.1 coordinate 20,913,914, forward strand.
CCCCAGGAACTCTGGTGTCAATAGGACCGTACGCCAGGAAATCTGGTGCCAATGGGACCGTACCCCAGGAAGGCTGGTACGAATGGGACCGAACACAAGGAACTCTGGTAGCAATGGGACTGTACCCAAGGAACTCTGATAGCAATGGGACCATACCTCAGGAACTCTGGTACCAATGGGACCTTACCCCAGGAACTCTGGTACCAATGGGACCATACCCCAGAAACTCTGATACCAATGTGACCGAACCCCAGGAACTCGATTGCCAATGGGACCGTATCCCACGAGCTCTTGTACCAATGCGACCATACCCCAGGAAGGCTGGTACCAATGGGACCATACCCCAGGAAGGCTGATACCAATGGAACCATACCCCAGGAACTCTGGTGCCAATGCGATCATACCCCAGGAACTCTGGTACCAAGAGGAGCATATCCCATGAACTCTGGTACCAATGGGTCCTGACCCCAGGAACTCTGGTCCCAATGGGACCATATTCCAGGAAATCTGTCACCAATGGGACCATACCCCAGGATCTCTGGTACCGATGGGACCGTACCCCAGGAACTCTGGTACCAATGGGACCATACCCCTGGAACTCTGGTACCAAGGGGACCTCACCCCCGCAACGCTGGTACCAATGGGGCCGTACCCAAGGAAGGCTGGTACCAATGGGACCGTACCCCAGGAACACTGTACCAATGGAACCATATCTCAGGAACGCTGGTACCAATGGGACCGTACCCCAGGAACTCTGGTACCAATGGGACCGTACCCCAGGAACTCTAGTACCAATGGGACCATACCCCAGGATGGCTGGTACCAATGGGAACATACCCCAGGTACTCTGGTACCACTGTGACCGTACACCAGAGCAGGAGCTCTGGTCCCAATGGAATCATACCCAAGGACGTCTGGTACCAAGTGAACCATACTCCTGGAATTCTGGTACCAATGGGACCATACCCCAGGAACTCTGGTGTCAATGGGACCGTACCCCAGGAAATCTGGTGCCAATGGGACCGTACCCCAGGAAGGCTGGTACGAATGTGACCAAACCCCAGGAACTCTAGTACCAATGGGAGCGTATCCCAGGAGCTCTTGTACCAATGGGACCACACCCCAGGAAGGCTGGTACCAATGGGACCATACCCCAGGAAGGCTGATACCAATGGAACCATACCCCAGGAATTCTGGTGCCAATGGGATCATACCCCAGGAACTCTGGTACCAAGAGGAGCATACCCCATGAACTCTGGTACCAATGGGCCCTTACCCCAGGAACTCTGGTACCAATGGGACCGTACCCCAGGAAATCTGTTACCAATGGGACCATACCCCAGGATCTCTGGTACCTGTGGGACCGTACTCCAGGAAATCTGATACCAATGGGACCGTACACCAGGAACTCTGGTACCAAAGGGACCATATACCAGGAAGGCTGGTACCAATGGGACCATACCCCAGGAACTCTGGTACCAATGGGACCGTACCCCAGGAACTCTGGTACCAATGGGACCGTACCCCAGGAACTCTGGTACCATTGGGACCATACCCCAGGAACTCTGGTACCAATGGGACCGTAACCCAAGAACTCTGGTACCAATGGGCCCTTACCCCAGGAACTCTGGTACCAATGGGACCGTACCCCAGGAAATCTGTTACCAATGGGACCATACCCCAGGATCTCTGGTACCTGTGGGACCGTACTCCAGGAAATCTGATACCAATGGGACCGTACCCCAAGAACTCTGGTACCAATGGGACCGTACCCCAGGAACTCTGGTACCAATGGGACCGTAACCCAGGAACTCTGGTATGAATGGGACCATGCACCAGCAACTCTGGTACCAATGGGACCGTACCCCAGGAACTCTGGTACCAATGGATCCGTACACCAGGAAGGCTGGTACCAATGGGTCTCTACCCCAGGAACTCTGGTGCCAATGGGACCATACCCCAGGAACTCTGGTACCAAGGGGACCATACCCCAGGAACTCTGGTACCAAGGGGAACATAGCCCAGGAACTCTGGTACCAAGAGGAGCATAGCCCAGGAAGGCTGGTACCAATAGGACCAGACTCCAGGAATTCTGGTACCAATCGGACCGTACACCAGCAACTCTGGTACCAATCGGACCGTACCCAAGGAACTCAGGTACCAATGGGAATGTACCCCAGGAAGGCTGGTACCAATGGGACCTTACCGCAGGAACTCTGGTCGCAATGGAATCATACCCAAGGAAGTCTGGTCGCAAGTGAACCATACTCCTGGAATTCTGGTACCAATGGGACCACACCGCAGGAACTCTGGCACCAATGGGACCGTACCCCAGGAACTCTGGTACCAATGGGACCGTACCCCAGGAACTCTGGTACCATTGGGACCGGAACCCAGGAACTCTGGGACCAATGGGACCTTACCCCAGGAACTCTGGTACCAATGGGACCATACCCCAGAAACTCTGGTACCAATGGGACCGTACCCAAGGAACACTGTACCAATGGAACCATATCTCAGGAACGCTGGTACCAATGGCACCGTACCCCAGGAACTCTGGTACCAATGGGACCATACCTCAGGAACTCTGGTACCAAGAGGAGCATACCCCATGAACTCTGGTACCAATGGGACCATACCCCAGGAACTCTGGTACCAATGGGACCTTACCCCAGGAACTCTGGTACCAATGGGACCGTATGGGACCGTACCCCAGGAACTCTGGTACTAATGGGGTCTTACCCCAGCTAATCTAGTACCAATGGGACCGTACCCGATGAAGGCTGGTACCAATGGGACCATCCCGTAGGAAATCTGGTCCCAATGGGACCATACCCCAGGAGCTCTGGTACCAATGTGGCTGTACCCCAGGAACTCTGGTACCAATGGGACCGTACCCCAGGAACTCTGGTATGAATGGGACCATGCACCAGCAACTCTGGTACCAATGGGACCATACCCCAGGAAGGCTGGTACCAATGTGACCGTACTCCAGGAACTCTGGTACCAATGGGACCATACCCCAGGAGCTCTGGTACCAATGTGGCTGTACCCCAGGAACTCTGGTACCAATGGGACCGTACCCCAGGAACTCTGGTACCAATGGGACCATACCCCAGGAAGGCTGGTACCAATGGGACCATACCACAGGAAGGCTGGTACCAATGTGACCGTACCCCAGGAAGGCTGGTCCGAATGGGACCGTACCCCCAGAACTCTGGGACCAATGGGACCAAACCCCAGGAACTCTGGTACCAATGGGACCTCACCCCAGGAATGCTGGTACCAATGGGACCGTATCCCAGGAAGGCTGGTACCAATGATACCCTACCCCAGGAACAATGGAACCAATGGAATCATATCCCAGGAACGCTGGTACCAAGAGAAGCATACCCCAGGAACTCTGGTACCAATGGGACCATAACCCAGGAAGACTAGTACCAATGGGACCATACCCCAGGAATTCTGGTACCAATGGGATCGCACCCCAGGAACTCTGGTACCAATGGGACCGTACCCCAGCAACTCTAGTACCAATGGGACCGTACCCCAGGAACTCTGGTGCCAATGTGACCGTACCCCAGCAAGGCTGGTACGAATGGGACCGTACCTCAGGAACTCTGGTACCAATGGGACCATACCCCAGGAACTCTGGTACCAATGGGACCATACCCCAGGAGCTCTGGTACCAATGTGGCTGTACCCCAGGAACTCTGGTACCAATGGGACCGTACCCCAGGAACTCTGGTACCAATGGGACCATACCCCAGGAAGGCTGGTACCAATGGGACCATACCCCAGGAACTCTGGTACCAATGCGACCGTACCCCATGAACTCTAGTACCAATGGGACCATACCCCAGGAACTCTGGTACCAATGGGACCGTACCCCAGGAACTCTGGTGCCAATGGGACCGTACCCCAGGAAGGCTGGTGCGAATGGGATCGTATCCCAAGAACTCTGGGACCAATGGGACCATACCCCAGGAACTCTGGTACCAACGGGACCTTACCCCAGGAACGCTGGTACCAAAGGGACCGTACCCCAGGAATTCTGGTACCAAGGGAATGTACCCCAGGAAGGCTGGTACCAATGGGGCCTTACCGCAGGAACTCTGGTCCCAATGGAACCATACCAAAGGAAGTCTGGTACCAATGTGACCGCACACCAGCAACTCTGGTACCAATGGGACCATACCCCAGGAACTCTGGTGCCAATGGGACCGTACCCCAGGAAGTCTGGTACGAATGGGACCGTACTCCAGGAACTCTGGTACCAATGGGACCATACGCCAGGAACTCAGGTACCAATGGGACCGTACCCCAGGAACTCTGGTACCAATGGGGCCGTACCCCAGGAAATCTGGTACCAATGGGACCGTACCCCATGAAGGCTGGTACCAATGGGACCATACCATAGGAACTCTGGTACCAATGGGACCGTACCCCAGGAGGGCTGGTACCAATGGTACCATACCTCAGGAATTCTGGTACCAATGGGACTGTACACCAGCAACTCTGGTACCAGTGGGACCGTAACCCAGGAACTCTGGTGCCAATGGGATAGTACCCCAGGAAGGCTGGTACCAAAGGCACCGTACCCCAGGAACTCTGGTACCAAGGGAACGTACCCCAAGAAGGCTGGTACCAATGGGGCCTTACCGCAGGAAGGCTGGTACCAAAGGGACCGTACCCCATGAATTCTGGTACCAAGGGAACGTACCCCAGGAAGGCTGGTACCAATGGGGCCATACCCCAGGAACTCTTGTGTCAATGGGACCGTACCCCAGGAAGGCTGGTACGAATGGGACCGTACCCCAGGAACTCTGGTACCAATGGGGCCGTACCCCAGGAAATCTGGTACCAATGGGACCGTACCCCATGAAGGCTGGTACCAATGGGACCATACCATAGGAACTCTGGTACCAATGGGACCGTACCCCAGGAGGGCTGGTACCAATGGTACCATACCTCAGGAATTCTGGTACCAATGGGACTGTACACCAGCAACTCTGGTACCAGTGGGACCGTAACCCAGGAACTCTGGTGCCAATGGGATAGTACCCCAGGAAGGCTGGTACCAAAGGCACCGTACCCCAGGAACTCTGGTACCAAGGGAACGTACCCCAAGAAGGCTGGTACCAATGGGGCCTTACCGCAGGAAGGCTGGTACCAAAGGGACCGTACCCCATGAATTCTGGTACCAAGGGAACGTACCCCAGGAAGGCTGGTACCAATGGGGCCATACCCCAGGAACTCTTGTGTCAATGGGACCGTACCCCAGGAAGGCTGGTACGAATGGGACCGTACCCCAGGAACTCTGATACCAATGGTACCATACACCAGGAACTCTGGGACCAATGGGACCTTACAAGAACTTTTGTACCAATGGGACCATATCCCAGGAACTCAGGTACCAATGGGACCGTACCCCAGGAACTCTGGTACCAATGGGGCCGTACCCCAGAAAATCTGGTACGAATGGGACCGTACTCTATGAAGGCTGGTTCCAATGGGGCCGTACCCAGGAACTCTGGTACCATTGGACCACACCGCAGGAAGGCTGGTAACAATGGGACCGTACCCAAGGAAATCTGGTACCAATGGGACCTTACCCCAGGAATTCTGGTACAAATGGGACCACACCCCAAGAATTCGGGGACCACTTGGACCTTATCGCAGGAACGCTGGTTCCAATGGGACCATACCCCTGGAATTCTGGTACAAATGGGACCACACCCCAAGAACTCTGGTACCAATGGGATCTTACCCCAGGAACTCTGGTACCAATGGGACCATACCCCTGGAACTCTGGTACCAATGGGACCGTACCCCAGGGAGTCAGGTACCAATGGGACCATACACCAGGAATTCTGGCACCAATGGAACCAGACACCATCAACTCTGGTGCCCATGGGAACATACCCCAGGAACTCTGGTAACAATGGGACCGTACCCCAGCAACACTGGTACCAATGGGACCATACCCCAGGAATTCTGGTACCAAATGGACCGTACCCCAGGAATTCTGGTACCAAGGGGACCATACTCCAGGAACTCTGGTACCAATGGCACCATACCCCAGGAACTCTGGTGTCAATGGGACCATACCCCATAAACTCTGGTACCAATGGGACCATACCCCAGGAACTCTGGTACCAATGGGACCGTACCCCAGGAACTCTGGTGCCAATGGGACCGTACCCCAGGAAGGCTGGTGCGAATGGGATCGTATCCCAAGAACTCTGGGACCAATGGAACCATACCCCAGGAACTCTGGTACCAACGGGACCGTACCCCAGGAACTCTGGTGCCAATGGGACCGTACCCCAGGAAGGCTGGTGCGAATGGGATCGTATCCCAAGAACTCTGGGACCAATGGAACCATACCCCAGGAACTCTGGTACCAACGGGACCTTACCCCAGGAACTCTGGTACCAACGGGACCTTACCCCAGGAACGCTGGTACCAAAGGGACCGTACCCCAGGAATTCTGGTACCAAGGGAATGTACCCCAGGAAGGCTGGTACCAATGGTGCCTTACCGCAGGAACTCTGGTCCCAATGGAACCATACCAAAGGAAGTCTGGTACCAATGTGACCGCACACCAGCAACTCTGGTACCAATGGGACCATACCCCAGGAACTCTGGTGCCAATGGGACCGTACCCCAGGAAGTCTGGTACGAATGGGACCGTACTCCAGGAACTCTGGTACCAATGGGACCATACCCCAGGAACTCAGGTACCAATGGGACCGTACCCCAAGAATTCGGGGACCACTTGGACCTTATCGCAGGAACGCTGGTTCCAATGGGACCATACCCCTGGAATTCTGGTACAAATGGGACCACACCCCAAGAACTCTGGTACCAATGGGATCTTACCCCAGGAACTCTGGTACCAATGGGACCATACCCCTGGAACTCTGGTACCAATGGGACCGTACCCCAGGGAGTCAGGTACCAATGGGACCATACACCAGGAATTCTGGCACCAATGGAACCAGACACCATCAACTCTGGTGCCCATGGGAACATACCCCAGGAACTCTGGTAACAATGGGACCGTACCCCAGCAACACTGGTACCAATGGGACCATACCCCAGGAATTCTGGTACCAAATGGACCGTACCCCAGGAATTCTGGTACCAAGGGGACCATACTCCAGGAACTCTGGTACCAATGGCACCATACCCCAGGAACTCTGGTGTCAATGGGACCATACCCCATAAACTCTGGTACCAATGGGACCATACCCCAGGAACTCTGGTACCAATGGGACCGTACCCCAGGAACTCTGGTGCCAATGGGACCGTACCCCAGGAAGGCTGGTGCGAATGGGATCGTATCCCAAGAACTCTGGGACCAATGGAACCATACCCCAGGAACTCTGGTACCAACGGGACCGTACCCCAGGAACTCTGGTGCCAATGGGACCGTACCCCAGGAAGGCTGGTGCGAATGGGATCGTATCCCAAGAACTCTGGGACCAATGGAACCATACCCCAGGAACTCTGGTACCAACGGGACCTTACCCCAGGAACTCTGGTACCAACGGGACCTTACCCCAGGAACGCTGGTACCAAAGGGACCGTACCCCAGGAATTCTGGTACCAAGGGAATGTACCCCAGGAAGGCTGGTACCAATGGTGCCTTACCGCAGGAACTCTGGTCCCAATGGAACCATACCAAAGGAAGTCTGGTACCAATGTGACCGCACACCAGCAACTCTGGTACCAATGGGACCATACCCCAGGAACTCTGGTGCCAATGGGACCGTACCCCAGGAAGTCTGGTACGAATGGGACCGTACTCCAGGAACTCTGGTACCAATGGGACCATACCCCAGGAACTCAGGTACCAATGGGACCGTACCCCAGGAACTCTGGTACCAATGGGGCCGTACCCCAGGAAATCTGGTACCAATGGGACCGTACCCCATGAAGGCTGGTACCAATGGGACCATACCATAGGAACTCTGGTACCAATGGGACCGTACCCCAGGAGGGCTGGTACCAATGGTACCATACCTCAGGAATTCTGGTACCAATGGGACTGTACACCAGCAACTCTGGTACCAGTGGGACCGTAACCCAGGAACTCTGGTAACAAGGGGAGCATACCCCAGGAACTCTGGTACCAATGGGACCATACCCCAGGAACTCTGGTAACAAGGGGAGCATACCGCAGGAACTCTGGTACCAATGGGACCATACCCCAGGAAGGCTGGTACCAATGGGACCATATCCAGGAATTCTGGTACCAATGGGACTGTACACCAGCAAATCTGGTACCAATGGGACCTTACCCTAGGAACTCTGGTACCAATGGGACCATACCCCAGGAACTCAGGTACTAATGGGACCGTACCCTAGGAAATCTGGTGTCAATGGGACCGTACCCCAGGAAGGCTGGTACCAATGGGACCATACCGTAGGAACTCTGGTCCCAATGGGACCATACCCCAGCAAGGCTGGGACCAATGGGACCGTACCCAGGAACTCTGGTACCATTGGACCATACCGCAGGAAGACTGGTACCAATGGGACCTTACCCCAGGAAATCCGGTACCAATGGGACCATACCCCAGGAACTCTGGTACGAATGGGACCATACCCCAGGAACTCTGGTACCAATGGGGCCGTACCCCAGGAAATCTGGTCCCAATGGGACCGTACCCCATGAAGGCTGGTACCAATGGGACCATACCGTAGGAACTCTGGTACCAATGGGACCGTACCCCAGGAGGGCTGATAACAATGGTACCGTACCCCAGGAATTCTGGTATCAATGGGACTGTACACCAGCAACTCTCGTACCAGTGGGACCGTAACCCAGGAACTCTGGTGGCAATGGGACCGTACCGCAGGAAGGCTGTTACCAATGGGGCCTTACCGCAGGAAGGCTGGTACCAAAGGGACCGTACCCAAAGAATTTTGGTACCAAGGGAACGTACCCCAGGAAGGCTGGTACCAATGGCACCGTACCACAGGAACTCTGATACCAATGGTACCATACACCAGGAACTCTGGGACCAATAGGACCTTACCCCAGGAACTTTTGTACCAATGGGACCGTACCTCAGGAACTCTGGTACCAATAGGGCAGTACCCCAGGAAATCTGGTACCAATGGGACCGTACCCCATGAAGGCTGGTTCCAATGGGACCGTACCCAGGAACTCTGGTACCATTGGACCATACCGCAGGAAGGCTGGAACCAATGGGACCATACCCCAGGAGATCTGGTACCAATGGGACCTTACCACAGGAAATCTGGTAGCAATGGGAGCTTATCCCAGGAACTCAGGTACCAAGGGGAGCATACCCCAGGAACTCTAGTACCAATGTTACCGTAGCCCAGGAACTCTGGTGCCAATGGGACCGTACCCCAGAAAGGCTGGTGCCAATGGTACCGTACCCCAGGAAGGCTGGTACGAATGGGATCGTATCCCAAGAACTCTGGTACCAATGGCACCATACCCCAGGAATCTGGTACCAATGTGACCATACCCCAGGAACTCTGGTAGCAATGTGACCATACCCCAGGAACTCTGGTACCAAGGGGAGCATACCCCAGGAATTCTCTTACCAATAGGACCATACCCAGGAATTCTGGTACCAATGGGACTGTACACCAGCAACTCTGGTACCAATGGGACCGTACCCCAGGAACTCTGGTACCAATTGGACCATACCCCAGGAAGTCTGGTACCAATGGGACCATACCCAGGAATTCTGGTACCAATAGGACTGTAACACCAGCAACTCTGGTACCAATGGGACCTTACCCTCGGAACTCTGGTACCAATGGGCCCGAACCCCAGGAACTCACGTACCAATGGGACTGTACACCAGCAACTCTGGTACCAATGGGACCGTACATCAGGAACTCTGGTGCCAATGGGACCGTACCCCAGGAAATCTGGTACCAATGGGACCTTACCCCAAGAAATCTGGTCCCAATGGGACCATCCCCCAGGAACTCAGGTACCAATGGGACCGAACACAAGTAATTCTTGTACCAATGGGACCATACTCGGGGAACTCTGGTACCAATGGGACCATACCCCAGAAACTCTGGTATCAATGGGAGCAAACCCTATAAACTCTGGTACCAATGGGACCATAACCCAGGAACTCTGGTACCAATGTTACCGTACCCCAGGAACTCTAGTACCAATGGGACCATACCCCAGGAACTCTGGTACCAATGGGACCGTACCCTAGGAAATCTGGTGTCAATGGGACCGTACCCCAGGAAGGCTGGTACGAATGGGATCGTATCCCAAGAACTCTGGTACCAATGGGACCATACCCCATGAAGGCTGGTTCCAATGGGACCGTACCCAGGAACTCTGGTACCGTTGGACCATACCGCAGGAAGGCTTGGTACCAATGGGACCATACCCCAGGAATTCTGGTACCAATGGGACCATACCCCAGGAACTCTGGTACCAATGGGACCATACCCCAGGAACTCTGGTACCAAGGGAACATACCCCAGGAACTCTGGTACCAAGGGGAGCATACCCCAGGAACTCTGGTAAAAAGGGGAGCATACCCCAGAAACTCGAGCACCAATGGGACCATACCCCAGGAACTCTGGTGTCAATGGGAGCAAACCCTATAAACGCTGGTACCAAAGTGACCATAATCCCAGGAACTCTGGTACCAATGTTACCGTACCCCAGGAACTCTGGTACCAATTGGACCATACCCCAGGAAGTCTAGCACCAATGAGACCATACCCAGGAATTCTGGTACCAATGGGACTGTACACCAGCAACTCTGGTACCAATGGGACCATACCCCAGGAACTCTGGTGCCAATGGGACCGTACCCCAGGAAGTCTGGTACGAATGGGACCGTACTCCAGGAACTCTGGTACCAATGGGACCATACCCCAGGAACTCAGGTACCAATGGGACCGTACCCCAGGAACTCTGGTACCAATGGGGCCGTACCCCAGGAAATCTGGTACCAATGGGACCGTACCCCATGAAGGCTGGTACCAATGGGACCATACCATAGGAACTCTGGTACCAATGGGACCGTACCCCAGGAGGGCTGGTACCAATGGTACCATACCTCAGGAATTCTGGTACCAATGGTACTGTACACCAGCAACTCTGGTACCAGTGGGACCGTAACCCAGGAACTCTGGTGCCAATGGGATAGTACCCCAGGAAGGCTGGTACCAAAGGCACCGTACCCCAGGAACTCTGGTACCAAGGGAACGTACCCCAGGAAGGCTGGTACCAATGGGGCCTTACCGCAGGAAGGCTGGTACCAAAGGGACCGTACCCCATGAATTCTGGTACCAAGGGAACGTACCCCAGGAAGGCTGGTACCAATGGGGCCATACCCCAGGAACTCTGGTGTCAATGGGACCGTACCCCTGGAACTCTGATACCAATGGTACCATACACCAGGAACTCTGGGACCAATGGGACCTTACCCCAAGAACTTTTGTACCAATGGGACCATATCCCAGGAACTCAGGTACCAATGGGACCGTACCCCAGGAACTCTGGTACCAATGGGGCCGTACCCCAGGAAATCTGGTACGAATGGGACCGTACTCAATGAAGGCTGGTTCCAATGGGGCCGTACCCAGGAACTCTGGTACCATTGGACCATACCGCAGGAAGGCTGGTAACAATGGGACCGTACCCCAGGAAATCTGGTACCAATGGGACCTTACCCCAGGAAATCTGGTACCAATGGGAGCTTATCCCAGGAACTCAGGCACCAATGGGACCATACCCCAGGAATTCTGGTACCAATGGGAACGTACCCCAGGAACTCTGGTCCCAATGGGACCATACCCCAGGAACTCTGGTACCAAGGGGAGCATACCCCAGGAACTCTGGTACCAATGGGACCATACCCCAGGAACTCGGGTAACAAGGGGAGCATACCGCAGGAACTCTGGTACCAATGGGACCATACCCCAGGAAGGCTGGTACCAATGGGACCATATCCAGGAATTCTGGTACCAATGGGACTGTACACCAGCAAATCTGGTACCAATGGGACCTTACCCTAGGAACTCTGGTACCAATGGGATCATACCCCAGGAAGGCTGGTACCAATGGGACCATACCGTAGGAACTCTGGTCCCAATGGGACCATACCCCAGCAAGGCTGGGACCAATGGGACCGTACCCAGGAACTCTGGTACCATTGGACCATACCGCAGGAAGACTGGTACCAATGGGACCTTACCCCAGGAAATCCGGTACCAATGGGACCATACCCCAGGAACTCTGGTACGAATGGGACCTTACCCCAGGAACTCTGGTACCAATGGGACCATACCCCAGGAACTCTGGTACCAATGGGGCCGTACCCCAGGAAATCTGGTCCCAATGGGACCGTACCCCATGAAGGCTGGTACCAATGGGACCATACCGTAGGAACTCTGGTACCAATGGGACCGTACCCCAGGAGGGCTGATAACAATGGTACCGTACCCCAGGAATTCTGGTATCAATGGGACTGTACACCAGCAACTCTCGTACCAGTGGGACCGTAACCCAGGAACTCTGGTGGCAATGGGACCGTACCGCAGGAAGGCTGTTACCAATGGGGCCTTACCGCAGGAAGGCTGGTACCAAAGGGACCGTACCCAAAGAATTTTGGTACCAAGGGAACGTACCCCAAGAAGGCTGGTACCAATGGGGCCATACCCCAGGAACTCTGCTGTCAATGGGACCGTACCCCAGGAAGGCTGGTACGAATGGCACCGTACCACAGGAACTCTGATACCAATGGTACCATACACCAGGAACTCTGGGACCAATAGGACCTTACCCCAGGAACTTTTGTACCAATGGGACCGTACCCCAGGAACTCTGGTACCAATAGGGCCGTACCCCAGGAACTCTGGTACCAATGGGACCGTACCCCATGAAGGCTGGTTCCAATGGGACCGTACCCAGGAACTCTGGTACCATTGGACCATACCGCAGGAAGGCTGGAACCAATGGGACCATACCCCAGGAAATCTGGTACCAATGGGACCTTACCACAGGAAATCTGGTAGCAATGGGAGCTTACCCCAGGGACTCAGGTACCAAGGGGAGCATACCCCAGGAACTCTAGTACCAATGTTACCGTAGCCCAGGAACTCTGGTGCCAATGGGACCGTACCCCAGAAAGGCTGGTGCCAATGGTACCGTACCCCAGGAAGGCTGGTACGAATGGGATCGTATCCCAAGAACTCTGGTACCAATGGCACCATACCCCAGGAATCTGGTACCAATGTGACCATACCCCAGGAACTCTGGTAGCAATGTGACCATACCCCAGGAACTCTGGTACCAAGGGGAGCATACCCCAGGAATTCTCTTACCAATAGGACCATACCCAGGAATTCTGGTACCAATGGGACTGTACACCAGCAACTCTGGTACCAATGGGACCGTACCCCAGGAACTCTGGTACCAATTGGACCATACCCCAGGAAGTCTGGTACCAATGGGACCATACCCAGGAATTCTGGTACCAATGGGACTGTAACACCAGCAACTCTGGTACCAATGGGACCTTACCCTCGGAACTCTGGTACCAATGGGCCCGAACCCCAGGAACTCACGTACCAATGGGACTGTACACCAGCAACTCTGGTACCAATGGGACCGTACATCAGGAACTCTGGTGCCAATGGGACCGTACCCCAGGAAATCTGGTACCAATGGGACCTTACCCCAAGAAATCTGGTCCCAATGGGACCATCCCCCAGGAACTCAGGTACCAATGGGACCGAACACAAGTAATTCTTGTACCAATGGGACCATACTCGGGGAACTCTGGTACCAATGGGACCATACCCCAGAAACTCTGGTGTCAATGGGAGCAAACCCTATAAACTCTGGTACCAATGGGACCATAACCCAGGAACTCTGGTACCAATGTTACCGTACCCCAGGAACTCTAGTACCAATGGGACCATACCCCAGGAACTCTTGTACCAATGGGACCGTACCCTAGGAAATCTGGTGTCAATGGGACCGTACCCCAGGAAGGCTGGTACGAATGGGATCGTATCCCAAGAACTCTGGTACCAATGGGACCATACCCCATGAAGGCTGGTTCCAATGGGACCGTACCCAGGAACTCTGGTACCGTTGGACCATACCGCAGGAAGGCTTGGTACCAATGGGACCATACCCCAGGAAATCTGGAACCAATGGGACCTTACCCCAGGAAATCTGGTAGCAATGGGAGCTTACCCCAGGAACTCAGGTACCAATGGGACCACACCCCAGGAATTCTGGTACCAATGGGACCATACCCCAGGAACTCTGGTACCAATGGGACCATACCCCAGGAACTCTGGTACCAAGGGGAGCATACCCCAGGAACTCTGGTACCAAGGGGAGCATACCCCAGGAACTCTGGTAAAAAGGGGAGCATACCCCAGAAACTCGAGCACCAATGGGACCATACCCCAGGAACTCTGGTGTCAATGGGAGCAAACCCTATAAACGCTGGTACCAAAGTGACCATAATCCCAGGAACTCTGGTACCAATGTTACCGTACCCCAGGAACTCTGGTACCAATTGGACCATACCCCAGGAAGTCTAGTACCAATGAGACCATACCCAGGAATTCTGGTACCAATGGGACTGTACACCAGCAACTCTGGTACCAATGGGACCATACCCCAGGAACTCTGGTGCCAATGGGACCGTACCCCAGGAAGTCTGGTACCAATGGGACCGTACTCCAGGAACTCTGGTACCAATGGGACCATACCCCAGGAACTCAGGTACCAATGGGACCGTACCCCAGGAACTCTGGTACCAATGGGGCCGTACCCCAGGAAATCTGGTACCAATGGGACCGTATCCCATGAAGGCTGGTACCAATGGGACCATACCATAGGAACTCTGGTACCAATGGGACCGTACCCCAGGAGGGCTGGTACCAATGGGACCATACCCCAGGAACTCTGGTACCAAGGGGAGCATACCCCAGGAATTCTGGTACCAATAGGACCATACCCCAGGAACTCTGGTACCAAGGGGAGCATAGCCCAGGAAATCTGGTACCAATGGGACCATACCACAGGAACTCTGGTACCAATGGGACCATACCCAGGAATTCTGGTGCCAATGGGACCGTACCCCAGGATATCAGGTACCAATGGGACCTTACCCCAGGAAATCTGGTCCCAATAGGACCATCCCCCAGGAACTCAGGTACCAATGGGACCGAACACAAGGAATTCTGGTACCAATGGGACCATACTCGGGGAACTCTGGTACCAATGGGACCCCATCCCAGGAACTCTGGTGTCAATGGGACCAAACCCCATAAACTCTGGTACCAATGGGACCATACCCCAGGAACTCTGGTACCAAGGGGACCTTACCCCTGGAACTCTGGTACCAATGGGACCGTACCCTAGGAACTCTGGTACCAAGGCGAGCATACCCCAGGAAGTCTGGTACCAATAGGACCATACCCCAGGAAATCTGGTACCAAGGGGAGCATAGCCCAGGAACTCTGGTACCAATGGGACCATACCCCAGGAAGTCTGGTACCAATGGGACCATACCCCAGGAACTCTGGTACCAATGTTACCGTACCCCAGGAACTCTAATACCAATGGGACCATACCCCAGAAAATCTGGTACCAATGGGACCGTACCCCAGGAAATCTGGTGCCAATGGGACCGTACCCCAGGAAGGCTGGTGCGAATGGGATCGTATCCCAAGAACTCTAGGACCATTGGGACCATACCCCAGGAACTCTGGTGTCAATGGGACCATACCCCATAAACTCTGGTACCAATGGGACCATACCCCAGAAAATCTGGTACCAATGGGACCGTACCCCAGGAAATCTGGTGCCAATGGGACCGTACCCCAGGAAGGCTGGTGCGAATTGGATCGAATCCCAAGAACTCTAGGACCATTGGGACCATACCCCAGGAACTCTGGTACCAATGGGAATGTACCGCAGGAAGGCTTGTACCAATGAGGCCTTATCGCAGGAACTCTGGTCCCAATGGAACCATACCCAAGGAAGTCTGGTACCAAGGGGACCATGCTCCGGAAATCTGGTACCAATGGGACCGTACCCCAGGAGCTCTGGTTCCAATGGGACCATACCCCAGGAACTCTGGTACCAATGTAACCGCACAACAGCAACTCTGGTACCAATGGGACCGTACCCCAGGAACTCTGGTGCCAATGGGACCGTACCCCAGGAAGGCTGGTACGAATGGGACCATACCCCAGGAACTCTGGTACCAATGGGACCATACCCCAGGAACTCTGGTAGCAATGGGACCATCCCCCAGGAACTCAGGTACCAATGGGACCGTACACAAGGAATTCTGGTACCAATGGGACCATACTCAGGGAACTCTGGTACCAATGGGACCATACCCCAGGAACTCTGGTGTCAATGGGACCAAACCCCATAAACTCTGGTACCAATGGGACCATACCCCAGGAACTCTGGTACCAATGGGACCTTACCCCTGGAACTCTGGTACCAATGGGACCGTACCCTAGGAACTCTGGTACCAAGGGGAGCATACCCCAGGAATTCTGGTACCAATAGGACCATACCCCAGGAAATCTGGTACCAATGGGTCCGTACCCCAGGAACTCTGGTGTCAATGGGACCGTACCCCATAAACTCTGGTACCAATGGGACCATACCCCAGGAACTCTAATACCAATGGGACCATACCCCAGAAAATTTGGTACCAATGGGACCGTACCCCAGGAAATCTGGTGCCAATGGGTCCGTACCCCAGGAAGGCTGGTGCGAATTGGATCGTATCCCAAGAACTCTAGGAACATTGGGACCATACCCCAGGAACTCTGGTACCAATGGGACCTTACCCTAGGAACGCTGGTACCAAAGGGACCGTACCCCAGAAACTCTGGTACCAAGGGAATGTACCCCAGGAAGGCTTGTACCAATGAGGCCTTACCGCAGGAACTCTGGTCCCAATGGAACCATACCCAAGGAAGTCTGGTACCAAGGGGACCATGCTCCGGAAATCTGGTACCAATGGGACCGTACCCCAGGAAATCTGGTGCCAATGGGTCCGTACCCCAGGAAGGCTGGTGCGAATTGGATCGTATCCCAAGAACTCTAGGACCATTGGGACCATACCCCAGGAACTCTGGTACCAATGGGACCTTACCCGAGGAACGCTGGTACCAAAGGGACCGTACCCCAGAAACTCTGGTACCAAGGGAATGTACCGCAGGAAGGCTTGTACCAATGAGGCCTTATCGCAGGAACTCTGGTCCCAATGGAACCATACCCAAGGAAGTCTGGTACCAAGGGGACCATGCTCCGGAAATATGGTACCAATGGGACCGTACCCCAGGAGCTCTGGTTCCAATGGGACCATACCCCAGGAACTCTGGTACCAATGTAACCGCAAACCAGCAACTCTGGTACCAATGGGACCGTACCCCAGGAACTCTGGTGCCAATGGGACCGTACCCCAGGAAGGCTGGTACGCATGGGACCATACCCCAGGAGCTCTGGTATCAATGGGACCATACCCCAGGAACTCCGGTACCAATGGCACCATACCCCAGGAACTCTGGTAGCAATGGGACCTTACCCCTGGAACTCTGGTACCAATGGGACCGTACCCTAGGAACTCTGGTACCAAGGGGACCTTACCCCAGGAAATCTGGTCCCAATGGGACCATCCCCCAGGAACTCAGGTACCAATGGGACCGAACACAAGGAATTCTGGTACCAATGGGACCATACTCGGGGAACTCTGGTACCAATGGGACCATACCCCAGGAACTCTGGTTCAATGGGACCAAACCCCATAAACTCTGGTACCAATGGGACCATACCCCAGGAACTCTGGTACCAATGGGACCTTACCCCTGGAACTCTGGTACCAATGGGACCGTACCCTAGGAACTCTGGTACCAAGGGGAGCATACCCCAGGAATTCTGGTACCAATAGGACCATACCCCAGGAAATCTGGTACCAAGGGGAGCATAGCCCAGGAACTCTGGTACCAATGGCACCATACCCCAGGAACTCTGGTGTCAATGGGACCGTACCCCATAAACTCTGGTACCAATGGGACCATACCCCAGGAACTCTAACACCAATGGGACCATACCCCAGAAAATCTGGTACCAATGGGACCGTACCCAAGGAAATCTGGTGCCAATGGGACCGTACCCCAGGAAGGCTGGTGTGAATTGGATCGTATCCCAAGAACTCTAGGACCATTGGGACCGTACCCTAGGAAGGCTGGTACGAATGGGACCATACCCCAGGAACTCTAGTACCAATGGGACCATACCCCAGGAACTCCGGTACCAATGGCACCATACCCCAGGAACTCTGGTAGCAATGGGACCTGACCCCTGGAAATCTGGTACAAATGGGACCGTACCCTATGAACCCTGGTACCAAGGGGAGCATACCTCAGGAATTCTGGTACCAATAGGACCATACCCCAGGAAATCTGGTACCAAGGGGAGCATCGCCCAGGAACTCTGGTACCAATGGGACCATACCACAGGAAGGCTGGTACCAATGGGACCATACCCAGGAATTCTGGTACCAATGGGACTGTACACCAGCAACTCTGGTACCAATGGGACCGTACCCCAGGAATTCTGGTGCCAATGGGACTGTACACCAGGAAATCTGGTGCCAATGGGACCTTACCCCAGGAAATCTGGTCCCAATGGGACCATCCACCAGGAACACAGGTACCAATGGGACCGAACACAAGGAATTCTGGTACCAATGGGACCATACTCGGGGAACTCTGGTACCAATGGGACCATACCCCAGGAACTCTGGTTCAATGGGACCAAACCCCATAAACTCTGGTACCAATGGGACCATACCCCAGGAACTCTGGTACCAATGGGACCTTACCCCTGGAACTCTGGTACCAATGGGACCATACCCTAGGAACTCTGGTACCAAGGGTAGCATACCCCAGGAATTCTGGTACCAATAGGACCATACCCCAGGAAATCTGGTAACAAGGGGAGCATAGCCCAGGAACTCTGGTACCAATGGGACCATACCCCAGGAAGTCTAGTACCAATGGCACCATACCCCAGGAACTCTGGTGTCAATGGGACCGTACCCCATAAACTCTGGTACCAATCGGACCATACCCCAGGAACTCTAATACCAATGGGACCATACCCCAGAAAATCTGGTACCAATGGGACCGTACCCCAGGAAATCTGGTGCCAATGGGACCGTACCCCAGGAAGGCTGGTGCGAATGGGATCGTATCCCAAGAACTCTAGGACCATTGGGACCATACCCCAGGAACTCTGGTACCAATGGGACCTTACCCCTGGAACTCTGGTACCAATGGGACCATACCCTAGGAACTCTGGTACCAAGGGTAGCATACCCCAGGAATTCTGGTACCAATAGGACCATACCCCAGGAAATCTGGTAACAAGGGGAGCATAGCCCAGGAACTCTGGTACCAATGGGACCATACCCCAGGAAGTCTAGTACCAATGGAACCATACCGTAGGAACTCTGGTACCAATGGGACCATGCCCCAGTGAGGCTGGTACCAATGGGACCGTACCCAGGAACTCTGGTACCATTGGACCATACCGCAGGAAGGCAGGTACCAATGGGATCGTACCCCAGGAAATCTGGGACCGATAGGACCTTACCCCAGGAAATCTGCTACCAATGGGACCATACCCCAGGAATTCTGGTACCAATTGGACCATACTCCAGGAACACAGGTACCAATGGGACCGAACACAAGGAATTCTGGTACCAATGGGACCATACTCGGGGAACTCTGGTACCAATGGGACCATACCCCAGGAACTCTGGTTCAATGGGACCAAACCCCATAAACTCTGGTACCAATGGGACCATACACCAGGAACTCTGGTACCAATGGGACCTTACCCCTGGAACTCTGGTACCAATGGGACCATACCCTAGGAACTCTGGTACCAAGGGTAGCATACCCCAGGAATTCTGGTACCAATAGGACCATACCCCAGGAAATCTGGTAACAAGGGGAGCATAGCCCAGGAACTCTGGTACCAATGGGACCATACCCCAGGAAGTCTAGTACCAATGGCACCATACCCCAGGAACTCTGGTGTCAATGGGACCGTACCCCATAAACTCTGGTACCAATCGGACCATACCCCAGGAACTCTAATACCAATGGGACCATACCCCAGAAAATCTGGTACCAATGGGACCGTACCCCAGGAAATCTGGTGCCAATGGGACCGTACCCCAGGAAGGCTGGTGCGAATGGGATCGTATCCCAAGAACTCTAGGACCATTGGGACCATACCCCAGGAACTCTGGTACCAATGGGACCTTACCCCTGGAACTCTGGTACCAATGGGACCATACCCTAGGAACTCTGGTACCAAGGGTAGCATACCCCAGGAATTCTGGTACCAATAGGACCATACCCCAGGAAATCTGGTAACAAGGGGAGCATAGCCCAGGAACTCTGGTACCAATGGGACCATACCCCAGGAAGTCTAGTACCAATGGAACCATACCGTAGGAACTCTGGTACCAATGGGACCATGCCCCAGTGAGGCTGGTACCAATGGGACCGTACCCAGGAACTCTGGTACCATTGGACCATACCGCAGGAAGGCTGGTACCAATGGGATCGTACCCCAGGAAATCTGGGACCGATAGGACCTTACCCCAGGAAATCTGCTACCAATGGGACCATACCCCAGGAATTCTGGTACCAATTGGACCATACTCCAGGAACTCTGGTACCAATGGGACCATACCCCAGGAACTCTGGGACCAATGGGACCATACCCCAGGAACTCTGGTACCAATGGGACCATACCCCAGGAACTCTGGTACCAATGAGACCATCGCCCAGGAACTCTGGTACCAATCGGACTGTACCCCAGGAAGGCTGGTACCAATGGGACAGTACGCCAGGAAGGCTGCTACCAAAGGGACTGTACCCCAGGTACTCTATTACCAATGGGACCATACCCCAGGAACTCGGGTACCAATGTGACCGTATATCAGGAACTCTGTTACCAATGGGACCGTACATCAGGAACTCGGGTACGAATGGGACCATACCCCAGGAACTCTGGTACCAATGTGACCGTACCCCAGGAATTCTGGTACCAATGGGACCATACCCCAGAAAATCTGGTACCAATGGGACCGTACCCTAGGAACTCTGGTACCAAGGGTAGCATACCCCAGGAATTCTGGTACCAATAGGACCATACCCCAGGAAATCTGGTAACAAGGGGAGCATAGCCCAGGAACTCTGGTACCAATGGGACCATACCCCAGGAAGTCTAGTACCAATGGCACCATACCCCAGGAACTCTGGTGTCAATGGGACCGTACCCCATAAACTCTGGTACCAATGGGACCATACCCCAGGAACTCTAATACCAATGGGACCATACCCCAGAAAATCTGGTACCAATGGGACCGTACCCCAGGAAATCTGGTGCCAATGGGACCGTACCCCAGGAAGGCTGGTGCGAATGGGATCGTATCCCAAGAACTCTAGGACCATTGGGACCATACCCCAGGAACACTGGTACCAATGGGACCTTACCCCTGGAACTCTGGTACCAATGGGACCATACCCTAGGAACTCTGGTACCAAGGGTAGCATACCCCAGGAATTCTGGTACCAATAGGACCATACCCCAGGAAATCTGGTAACAAGGGGAGCATAGCCCAGGAACTCTGGTACCAATGGGACCATACCCCAGGAAGTCTAGTACCAATGGCACCATACCCCAGGAACTCTGGTGTCAATGGGACCGTACCCCATAAACTCTGGTACCAATCGGACCATACCCCAGGAACTCTAATACCAATGGGACCATACCCCAGAAAATCTGGTACCAATGGGACCGTACCCGAGGAAATCTGGTGCCAATGGGACCGTACCCCAGGAAGGCTGGTGCGAATGGGATCGTATCCCAAGAACTCTAGGACCATTGGGACCATACCCCAGGAACTCTGGTACCAATGGGACCTTACCCCTGGAACTCTGGTACCAATGGGACCATACCCTAGGAACTCTGGTACCAAGGGTAGCATACCCCAGGAATTCTGGTACCAATAGGACCATACCCCAGGAAATCTGGTAACAAGGGGAGCATAGCCCAGGAACTCTGGTACCAATGGGACCATACCCCAGGAAGTCTAGTACCAATGGAACCATACCGTAGGAACTCTGGTACCAATGGGACCATGCCCCAGTGAGGCTGGTACCAATGGGACCGTACCCAGGAACTCTGGTACCATTGGACCATACCGCAGGAAGGCTGGTACCAATGGGATCGTACCCCAGGAAATCTGGGACCGATAGGACCTTACCCCAGGAAATCTGCTACCAATGGGACCATACCCCAGGAATTCTGGTACCAATTGGACCATACTCCAGGAACTCTGGTACCAATGGGACCATACCCCAGGAACTCTGGGACCAATGGGACCATACCCCAGGAACTCTGGTACCAATGGGACCATACCCCAGGAACTCTGGTACCAATGAGACCATCGCCCAGGAACTCTGGTACCAATCGGACTGTACCCCAGGAAGGCTGGTACCAATGGGACAGTACGCCAGGAAGGCTGCTACCAAAGGGACTGTACCCCAGGTACTCTATTACCAATGGGACCATACCCCAGGAACTCGGGTACCAATGTGACCGTATATCAGGAACTCTGTTACCAATGGGACCGTACATCAGGAACTCGGGTACGAATGGGACCATACCCCAGGAACTCTGGTACCAATGTGACCGTACCCCAGGAATTCTGGTACCAATGGGACCATACCCCAGGAACACTGGTACCAATGGGATCATACCCCTGGAACTTTGGTACGAATGGGGCCGTATCCCACGAACTCTGGTACCAATGGGACCATACTCCAGGAACTCTGGTGTCAATGGGACCATACCCCATAAAATCTGGTACCAATGGGAGCATACCCCAGGAACTCTGGTACCAATGTTACCGTACCCCAGGAACTCTAATACCAATGGGACCATACCCCAGAAAATCTGGTACCAATGGGACCGTACCCCAGGAAATCTGGTGCCAATGGGACCGTACCCCAGGAAGGCTGGTGCGAATGGGATCGTATCCCAAGAACTCTAGGACCATTGGGACCATACTCCAGGAACTCTTGTACCAATGGGACCTTACCCTAGGAACGCTGGTACCAAAGGGACCGTACCCCAGAAACTCTGGTACCAAGGGAATGTACCCCAGGAAGGCTTGTACCAATGAGGCCTTACCGCAGGAACTCTGGTCCTAATGGAACCATACCCAAGGAAGTCTGGTACCAAGGGGACCATGCTCCGGAAATCTGGTACCAATAAGACCATACCCCAGGAGCTCTGGTTCCAATGGGACCATACCCCAGGAACTCTGGTACCAATGTAACCGCACACCAGCAACTCTGGTACCAATGGGACCGTACCCCAGGAACTCTGGTGCCAATGGGACCGTACCCCAAGAAGGCTGGTACGAATGGGACCATACCCCAGGAAATCTGTACCAATGGGACCATACCCCAGGAACTCCGGTACCAATGGGACCTTACCACTGGAACTCTGGTACCAATGGGACCGTACCCTAGGAATTCTGGTACCAAGGGGACCATACCCCAGGAATTCTGGTACCAATAGGACCATACCCCAGGAACTCTGGTACCAAGGGGAGCATAGCCCAGGAACTCTGGTATTAATGGGACCATACCCCAGGAAGGCTGGTACCAAGGGGACCATACCCCAGGAACTCTGGTACCAATGTAACCGCACACCAGCAACTCTGGTACCAATGGGACCGTACACCAGGAACTCTGATGCCAATGGGACCGTACCCCAGGAAGGCTGGTACGAATGGGACCATACCCCGGGAACTCTGGTACCAATGGCACCATACCCCAGGAACTCTGGTACCAAAGGGACCTTACCCCTAGGAACTCTGGTACCAATGGGACCGTACCCTCGGAACTCTGGTACCAAGGGGAGCATACCCCAGGAATTCTGGTACCAATAGGACCATACCCCAGGAACTCTGGTACCAAGGGGAGCATAGCCCAGGAACTCTGGTACCAATGGGACCATACCCCAGGAAGGCTTGTACCAATGGGACCATACCCCAGGAACTCAGGTACCAAGGGGACCATACTCCAGGAACTCTGGTACAAATGGCACCATACCGCAGGAACTCTGGTGTCAATGGGACCATACCCCATAAACTCTGGTACCAATGTTACCGTACCCCAGGAACTCTGGTGCCAATGTTTTCGTACCCCAGGAAGGCTGGTGCGAATGGGATCGTATCCCAAGAACTCTGGTACCAATGGGACCTTACCCCAGGAAATCTGGTACCAATGGGACCTTACCCCAGGAACTCAGGTATCAATGGGACCATACCCCAGGAATTCTGATACCAATGGGACCATACTCCAGGAACTCTGGTGTCAATGGGACCAAACCCTATAAACTCTGGTACCAATGGGACCATATCCCAGGAAATCTGGTCCCAATGTTACCGTACCCCAGGAACTCTGGTACCAATGGGACCGTACCCCAGGAACTCTGGTGCCAATGGGACAGTACCCCAGGAACTCTGGTACCATTGGACCATACCGCAGGAAGACGGGTACCAATGGGACCGTACCCCAGGGAATCTGGTACCAATGGGACCGTACCCCAGGAATTCTGATACCAATGGGACCATACTCCAAGTACTCTGGTACCAATTGGACCATACCCCAGGAACTCTGGTGTCAATGGGACCAAACCCTATAAACTCTGGTACCAATGGGACCATATCCCAGGAAATCTGGTCCCAATGTTACCGTACCCCAGGAACTCTGGTGCCAATGGGACCGTACCCCAGGAAGGCTGGAATGAATGGGATCGTATCCCAAGAACTCTGGTTCCAATGGGACCAAACCCCAGGAACTCTGGTACCAATGGGACCATACCCCAGGAACTCTGGTACCAAGGGGAGCATAGCCCAGGAACTCTGGTACCAATGGGACCATACCCCAGGAAGGCTTGTACCAATGGGACCATACCCCAGGAACTCAGGTACCAAGGGGACCATACTCCAGGAACTCTGGTACCAATGGCACCATACCGCAGGAACTCTGGTGTCAATGGGACCATACCCCATAAACTCTGGTACCAATGGGACCATACCCCAGGAACTCTGGTACCAATGTTACCGTACCCCAGGAACTCTGGTGCCAATGTGATCGTACCCCAGGAAGGCTGGTGCGAATGGGATCGTATCCCAAGAACTCTGGTACCAATGGGACCATACCCCAGTGAGGCTGGTACCAATGGGACCGTACCCAGGAACTCTGGTACCATTGGACCATACCGCAGGAAGGCTGGTACCAATGGGATCGTACCCCAGGAAATCTGGGACCAATGGGACCTTACCCCAGGAAATCTGCTACCAATGGGACCATACCCCAGGAATTCTGGTACCAATTGGACCATACTCCAGGAACTCTGGTACCAATGGGACCATACGCCAGGAACTCTGGTGTCAATGGGACCAAACCCTATAAACTCTGGTACCAATGGGACCATATCCCAGGAACTCTGGTAACAAGGGGAGCATACCCCAAAAACTCTGATACCAATGGGACCATACCCCAGGAAGGCTGCTACCAATGGGACCATACCCCAGGAACTCTGGTAACAAGGGGAGCATACCCCAAAAACTCTGATACCAATGGGACCATACCCCAGGAAGGCTGCTACCAATGGGACCATACCCAGGAATTCTGGTACCAATGGGACTGTACACCAGCAAATCTGGTACCAATGGGACCTTACCCAGGAACTCTGGTACCAATGGGACCGTACCCAGGAACTCTGGTACCATTGTACCATACCGCAGGAAGACTGGTACCAATGGGACCGTACCCCAGGAAATCTGGTACCAATGGGACCTTACCCCAGGAAATCTGGTACCAATGGGACCTTACCCCAGGAAATCTGGTACCAATGGGACCTTACCCCAGGAACTCAGGTATCAATGGGACCATACCCCAGGAATTCTGACACAAATGGGACCATACTCCAGGTACTCTGGTACCAATTGGACCATACACCAGGAACTCTGGTGTCAATGGGACCAAACCCTATAAACTCTGGTACCAATGGGACCATATCCCAGGAAATCTGGTCCCAATGTTACCGTACCCCAGGAACTCTGGTACCAATGGGACCGTACCCCAGGAACTCTGGTGCCAATGGGACCGTACCCCAGGAAGGCTGGAATGAATGGGATCGTATCCCAAGAACTCTGGTTCCAATGGGACCAAACCCCAGGAACTCTGGTACCAATGGGACCATACCCCAGGAACTCTGGTACCAATGAGACCATAGCCCAGGAACTCTGGTACCAATGGGACTATACCCCAGGAACTCTGGTAACAAGGGGAGCATACCCCAAAAACTCTGGTACCAATGGGACCATACCCCAGGAAGGCTGCTACCAATGGGACCATACCCAGGAATTCTGGTACCAATGGGACTGTACACCAGCAAATCTGGTACCAATGGGACCTTACCCAGGAACTCTGGTACCAATGGGACCATACCCCAGGAACTCAGGTACCAATGGGACCGTACCCCAGGAACTCAGGTACCAATAGGGCCGGACCCCAGGAAATCTGGTAGCAATGGGAGCGTACCCCAGGAAGGCTGGTACCAATCGGACCATACCGTAGGGACACTGGTACCAATGGGACCATACCTCATGGAGGCTGGTACCAATGGGACCGTACCCAGGAACTCTGGTACCATTGGACCATACCACAGGAAGACTGGTACCAATGGGACCGTACCCCAGGAAATCTGGTACCAATGGGACCTTACCCCAGGAAATCTGGTACCAATGGGACCTTACCACAGGAAATCTGGTACCAATGGGACCTTACCCCAGGAACTCAGGTATCAATGGACCATACCCCAGGAATTCTGATACAAATGGGACCATACTCCAGGTACTCTGGTACCAATTGGACCATACCCCAGGAACTCTGGTGTCAAAGGGTCCAAACCCTATAAACTCTGGTACCAATGGGACCATATCCCAGGAAATCTGGTCCCAATGTTACCGTACCCCAGGAACTCTGGTACCAATGGGACCGTACCCCAGGAACTCTGGTGCCAATGGGACCGTACCCCAGGAAGGCTTGAATGAATGCGATCGTATCCCAAGAACTCTGGTTCCAATGGGACCAAACCCCAGGAACTCTGGTATCAATGGGACCATACCCCAGGAACTCTGGTACCAATGAGACCATAGCCCAGGAACTCTGGTACCAATCGGACTGTACCCCAGGAAAGCTGGTACCAATGGAACCATATACCAGGAACGCTGGTCCCAATGTGACCGTACCCCAGGAAGGCTGGTGCGAATGGGATCGTATCCCAAGAACTCTGGTATCAATGGAACCATACCCCAGTGAGGCTGGTACCAATGGGACTGTACCCAGGAACTCTGGTACCATTGGACCATACCGCAAGAAGGCTGGTACCAATGGGATCGTACCCCAGGAAATCTGGGACCAATGGGACCTTACCCCAGGAAATCTGCTACCAATGGGACCATACCCCAGGAACTCTGGTGTCAATGGGACCAAACCCTATAAACTCTGGTACCAATGGGACCATATCCCAGGAACTCTCGTGCCAAAGGGACCATACCCCAGGAAGGCTGGTACGAATGTGATCGTATCCCAAGAACTCTAGTACCAATGGGACCATACCCCAGGAACTCTGGGACCAATGGGACCATACCCCAGGAACTCTGGTCCCAATGGGACCATACCCCAGGAACTCTGGTAACAAGGGGAGCATACCCCAAAAACTCTGGTCCCAATGGGACCATACCCCAGGAAGGCTGCTACCAATGGGACCGTACCGAGGAATTCTGGTACCAATGGGACTGTACACCAGCAAATCTGGTACCAACGGGACCTTACCCTAGGAACACTGGTATCAATGGGACCGTACCCCAGAAACTCAGGTACCAATGGGACCGTACCCCAGGAACTCAGGTACCAATAGGGCCGCACCCCAGGAAATCTGGTAGCAATGGGACCGTACCCCAGGAAGGCTGGTACCAATCGGACCATACCGCAGGGACACTGGTACCAATGGGACCATACCTCATGGAGGCTGGTACCAATGGGACCGTACCCAGGAACTCTGGTACCATTGGACCATACCGCAGGAAGACTGGTACCAATGGGACCGTACCCCAGGATATCTGGTACCAATGGGACCTTACCCCAGGAAATCTGGTACCAATGGGACCTTACCCCAGGAAATCTGGTACCAATGGGACCTTACCCCAGGAACTCAGGTATCAATGGGACCATACCCCAGGAATTCTGGTACCAATGGGACCATACTCCAGGTACTCTGGTACCAATTGGACCATACCCCAGGAACTCTGGTGTCAATGGGACCAAACCGTATAAACTCTGGTACCAATGGGACCATATCCCAGGAAATCTGGTCCCAATGTTACCGTACCCCAGGAAATCTAATACCAATGGGACCATACCCCAGGAACTCTGGTACCAATGGTACCGTACCCCAGGAACTCTGGTGCCAATGGGACCGTACCCCAGGAAGGCTGGAATGAATGGGATCGTATCCCAAGAACTCTGGTTCCAATGTGACCAACCCCCAGGAACTCTGGTACCAATGGGACCATACCCCAGGAACTCTGGTACCAATGAGACCATAGCCCAGGAACTGTGGTACCAATCGGACTGTACCCCAGTAAAGCTGGTACCAATGGAACCATATACTAGGAACGCTGGTCCCAATGGGACCGTACCCCAGGTACTCTGTTACCAATGGGACCATACCCCAGGAACTCTGGTACCAATGTGACCGTATATCAGGAACTCTGTTACCAATGGGACCGTACCCCAGGAACTCTGGTACCAATGGGACCGTATATCAGGAACTCGGATACGAATGGGACCATACCCCAGGAACTCTGGTACCAATGTGACCGTACCCCAGGAACTCTGGTACCAATGGTACTGTACCCCAGGAACTCTGCTACCAATGGGACCGTACCCCAGGAACTCTGGTACCAATGGGACCATACCCCAGGAATTCTGGTACCAATGGGACCATACCCCAGGAACATTGGTACCAATTGGACCATACCCCTGGAACACTGGTGCAAGTGGGACCTTACCCCAGGAACTCTAGTACCAATGGGACCGGACCCCAGGAACTCTGGTACCAATGGAATCATAACCCTGGAACTTTGGTACGAATGGGACCGTATCCCACGAACTCTGGTACCAATGGGACCATATTCCAGGAGCTCTGGTGTCAATGGGACCATACCCCATAAACTCTGGTACCAATGGGACCATACCCCAGGAACTCTGGTACCAATGTTATCGCACCCCAGGAAATCTGGTAGCAATGGGACCGTACCCCAGGAAGGCTGGTACCAATCGGACCATACCGTAGGGACACTGGTACCAATGGGACCATACCTCATGGAGGCTGGTACCAATGGGACCGTACCCAGGAACTCTGGTACCATTGGACCATACCCCAGAAAATCTGGTACCAATGGGACCGTATCCTAGGAACTCTGGTACCAAGGGGACCATACCCCAGGAATTCTGGTACCAATAGGACCATACCCCAGGAACTCTGGTACCAAAGGGAACATAGCCCAGGAACTCTGGTACCAATAGGACCATACCCCAGGAACTCTGGTACCAAGGGGAGCATAGCCCAGGAACTCTGGTACCAATGGGACCATACCCCAGGAAGGCTTGTACCAATGGGACCATACCCCAGGAACTCAGGTACCAAGGGGACCATACTCCAGGAACTCTGGTACCAATGGCACCATACCGCAGGAACTCTGGTGTCAATGGGACCATACCCCATAAACTCTGGTACCAATGGGACCATACCCCAGGAACTCTGGTACCAATGTTACCGTACCCCAGGAACTCTGGTGCCAATGTGATCGTACCCCAGGAAGGCTGGTGCGAATGGGAGCGTATCCCAAGAACTCTGGTACCAATGGGACCATACCCCAGTGAGGCTGGTACCAATGGGACCGTACCCAGGAACTCTGGTACCATTGGACCAT
Organism: Pristiophorus japonicus; assembly: GCF_044704955.1. NCBI lineage: Eukaryota > Metazoa > Chordata > Chondrichthyes > Pristiophoridae > Pristiophorus > Pristiophorus japonicus. Next base: position 20,944,108 of record NC_092010.1, read on the forward strand.
ACCGCAGGAAGGCTGGTACCAATGGGATCGTACCCCAGGAAATCTGGGACCAATGGGACCTTACCCCAGGAAATCTGCTACCAATGGGACCATACCCCAGGAATTCTGGTACCAATTGGACCATACTCCAGTAACTCTGGTACCAATGTTACCGTACCCCAGGAAATCTAGTACCAATGGGACCATACCTCAGGAACTCTGGTACCAATGGGACCACACCCCAGGAACTCTCGTGCCAAAGGGACCGTACCCCAGGAAGGCTGGTACGAATGTGATCGTATCCCAAGAACTCTGGTACCAATGGGACCATACCCCAGGAACTCTGGGACCAATGGGACCATACCCCAGGAACTCTGGGACCAATGGGACCATACCCCAGGAACTCTGGTAACAAGGGGAGCATACCCCAAAAACTCTGGTACCAATGGGACCATACCCCAGGAACTCTGGTACCAAGGGGAGCATAGCCCAGGAACTCTGGTACCAATGGGACCATACCCCAGGAAGGCTGGTACCAAGGGGACCATACCCCAGGAACTCTGGTACCAATGTAACTGCACACCAGCAACTCTGGTACCAATGGGACCGTACACCAGGAACTCTGGTGCCAATGGGACCGTACCCAAGGAAGGCTGGTACGAATGGGACCATACCCCAGGAACTCTGGTACCAATGGCACCATACCCCAGGAACTCTTGTACCAAAGGGGCCTTACCACTGGAACTCTGGTACCAATGGGACCGTACCCTAGGAACTCTGGTACCAAGGGGAGCATACCCCAGGAATTCTGGTACCAATAGGACCATACCCCAGGAACTCTGGTACCAAGGGGAGCAGAGCCCAGGAACTCTGGTACCAATGGGACCATACCCCAGGAAGGCTTGTACCAATGGGACCATATCCCAGGAACTCAGGTACCAAGGGGACCATACTCCAGGAACTCTGGTACCAATGGCACCATACCGCAGGAACTCTGGTGTCAATGGGACCATACCCCATAAACTCTGGTACCAATGGGACCATACCCCAGGAACTCTGGTACCAATGTGATCGTACCCCAGGAAGGCTGGTGCGAATGGGAGCGTATCCCAAGAACTCTGGTACCAATGGGACCATACCCCAGTGAGGCTGGTACCAATGGGACCGTACCCAGGAACTCTGGTACCATTGGACCATACCGCAGGAAGGCTGGTACCAATGGGATCGTACCCCAGGAAATCTGGGACCAATGGGACCTTACCCCAGGAAATCTGCTACCAATGGGACCATACCCCAGGAATTCTGGTACCAATTGGACCATACTCCAGTAACTCTGGTACCAATGTTACCGTACCCCAGGAAATCTAGTACCAATGGGACCATACCTCAGGAACTCTGGTACCAATGGGACCACACCCCAGGAACTCTCGTGCCAAAGGGACCGTACCCCAGGAAGGCTGGTACGAATGTGATCGTATCCCAAGAACTCTGGTACCAATGTGACCATACCCCAGGAACTCTGGGACCAATGGGACCATACCCCAGGAACTCTGGGACCAATGAGACCATACCCCAGGAACTCTGGTAACAAGGGGAGCATACCCCAAAAACTCTGGTACCAATGGGACCATACCCCAGGAACTCTGGTACCAAGGGGAGCATAGCCCAGGAACTCTGGTACCAATGGGACCATACCCCAGGAAGGCTGGTACCAAGGGGACCATACCCCAGGAACTCTGGTACCAATGTAACTGCACACCAGCAACTCTGGTACCAATGGGACCGTACACCAGGAACTCTGGTGCCAATGGGACCGTACCCAAGGAAGGCTGGTACGAATGGGACCATACCCCAGGAACTCTGGTACCAATGGCACCATACCCCAGGAACTCTGGTACCAAAGGGGCCTTACCACTGGAACTCTGGTACCAATGGGACCGTACCCTAGGAACTCTGGTACCAAGGGGAGCATACCCCAGGAATTCTGGTACCAATAGGACCATACCCCAGGAACTCTGGTACCAAGGGGAGCAGAGCCCAGGAACTCTGGTACCAATGGGACCATACCCCAGGAAGGCTTGTACCAATGGGACCATATCCCAGGAACTCAGGTACCAAGGGGACCATACTCCAGGAACTCTGGTACCAATGGCACCATACCGCAGGAACTCTGGTGTCAATGGGACCATACCCCATAAACTCTGGTACCAATGGGACCATACCCCAGGAACTCTGGTACCAATGTGATCGTACCCCAGGAAGGCTGGTGCGAATGGGATCGTATCCCAAGAACTCTGGTACCAATAGGACCATACCCCAGTGAGGCTGGTACCAATGGGACCGTACCCAGGAACTCTGATACCATTGGACCATACCGCAGGAAGGCTGGTACCAATGGGATCGTACCCCAGGAAATCTGGGACAAATGGGACCTTACCCCAGGAAATCTGCTACCAATGGGACCATACCCCAGGAATTCTGGTACCAATTGGACCATACTCCAGGAACTCTGGTACCAATGGGACCAGACCCCAGGAAGGCTTGTACCAATGGGACCATACCCCAGGAACTCTGGTACGAATGTGTCCGTACATCAGGAACTCTGTTACCAATGGGACCGTACCCCAGGAACTCTGGTACCAATGGGACCGTATATCAGGAACTCGGATACGAATGGGACCATACCCCAGGAACTCTGGTACCAATGTGACCGTACCCCAGGAACTCTGATACCAATGGTACTGTACCCCAGGAACTCTGGTACCAATGGGACCATACCCCAGGAACACTGGTACCAATTGGACCATACCCCTGGAACACTGGTGCAAGTGGGACCTTACCCCAGGAACTCTAGTACCAATGGGACCGGACCCCAGGAACTCTGGTACCAATGGGATCATAACGCTGGAACTTTGGTACGAATGGGACCGTATCCCACGAACTCTGGTACCAATTGGACCATATTTCAGGAACTCTAGTGTCAATGGGACCATACCCCATAAACTCTGGTACCAATGGGACCATACCCCAGGAACTCTGGTACCAATGTTACCGTACCCCAGGAACTCTAATACCAATGGGACCATACCCCAGAAAATCTGGTACCAATGGGACCGTACCCTAGGAACTCTGGTACCTAGGGGACCATACCCCAGGAATTCTGGTACCAATAGGACCATACCCCATGAACTCTGGTACCAAGGGGAGCAGAGCCCAGGAACTCTGGTACCAATGGGACCATACCCCAGGAAGGCTTGTACCAATGGGACCATACCCCAGGAACTCAGGTACCAAGGGGACCATACTCCAGGAACTCTGGTACCAATGGCACCATACCGCAGGAACTCTGGTGTCAATGGGACCATACCCCATAAACTCTGGTACCAATGGGACCATACCCCAGGAACTCTGGTACCAATGTTACCGTACCCCAGGAACTCTGGTGCCAATGTGATCGTACCCCAGAAGGCTGGTGCGAATGGGAGCGTATCCCAAGAACTCTGGTACCAATGGGACCATACCCCAGTGAGGCTGGTACCAATGGGACCGTACCCAGGAACTCTGGTACCATTGGACCATACCGCAGGAAGGCTGGTACCAATGGGATCGTACCCCAGGAAATCTGGGACCAATGGGACCTTACCCCAGGAAATCTGCTACCAATGGGACCATACCCCAGGAATTTTGGTACCAATTGGACCATACTCCAGTAACTCTGGTACCAATGTTACCGTACCCCAGGAAATCTAGTACCAATGGGACCATACCTCAGGAACTCTGGTACCAATGGGACCACACCCCAGGAACTCTCGTGCCAAAGGTACCGTAACCCAGGAAGGCTGGTACGAATGTGATCGTATCCCAAGAACTCTGGTACCAATGGGACCATACCCCAGGAACTCTGGGACCAATGGGACCATACCCCAGGAACTCTGGTACCAATGGGACCATACCCCAGGAACTCTGGTAACAAGGGGAGCATACCCCAAAAACTCTGGTACCAATGGGACCATACCCCAGGAACTCTGGTACCAAGGGGAGCATAGCCCAGGAACTCTGGTACCAATGGGACCATACCCCAGGAAGGCTGGTACCAAGGGGACCATACCCCAGGAACTCTGGTACCAATGTAACCGCACACCAGCAACTCTGGTACCAATGGGACCGTACACCAGGAACTCTGGTGCCAATGGGACCGTACCCAAGGAAGGCTGGTACGAATGGGACCATACCCCAGGAACTCTGGTAACAATGGCACCATACCCCAGGAACTCTGGTACCAAAGGGACCTTACCACTGGAACTCTGGTACCAATGGGACCGTACCCTAGGAACTCTGGTACCAAGGGGAGCATACCCCAGGAATTCTGGTACCAATAGGACCATACCCCAGGAACTCTGGTACCAAGGGGAGCATAGCCCAGGAACTCTGGTACCAATGGGACCATACCCCAGGAAGGCTTGTACCAATGGGACCATATCCCAGGAACTCAGGTACCAAGGGGACCATACTCCAGGAACTCTGGTACCAATGGCACCATACCGCAGGAACTCTGGTGTCAATGGGACCATACCCCATAAACTCTGGTACCAATGGGACCATACCCCAGGAACTCTGGTACCAATGTTACCGTACCCCAGGAACTCTGGTGCCAATGTGATCGTACCCCAGGAAGGCTGGTGCGACTGGGATCGTATCCCAAGATCTCTGGTACCAATGGGACCATACCCCAGTGAGGCTGGTACCAATGGGACCGTACCCAGGAACTCTGATACCATTGGACCATACCGCAGGAAGGCTGGTACCAATGGGATCGTACCCCAGGAAATCTGGGACCAATGGGACCTTACCCCAGGAAATCTGCTACCAATGGGACCATACCCCAGGAATTCTGGTACCAATTGGACCATACTCCAGGAACTCTGGTACCAATGGGACCATACCCCAGGAACTCTGGTGTCAATGGGACCAAACCCTATAAACTCTGGTACCAATGGGACCATATCCCAGGAAATCTGGTCCCAATGTTACCGTACCCCAGGAACTCTGGTACCAATGGGACCGTACCACAGGAACTCTGGTGCCAATGGGACCGTACCCCAGGAAGGCTGGTACGAATGTGATCGTATCCCAAGAACTCTAGTACCAATGGGACCATACCCCAGGAACTCTCGTGCCAAAGGGACCATACCCCAGGAAGGCTGGTCCGAATGTGATCGTATCCCAAGAACTCTAGTACCAATGGGAGCATACCCCAAAAACTCTGGTACCAATGGGACCATACCCCAGGAAGGCTGCTACCAATGGGACCATACCCAGGAATTCTGATACCAATGGGACTGTACACCAGCAAATCTGGTACCAATGGGACCTTACCCGAGGAACACTGGTATCAATGGGACCGTACCCCAGGAACTCAGGTACCAATGGGACCGTACCCCAGGAAGGCTGGTACCAATCGGACCATACCGTAGGGACACTGGTACCAATGGGACCATACCTCATGGAGGCTGGTACCAATGGGACCGTACCCAGGAACTCTGGTACCATTGGACCATACCGCAGGAAGACTGGTACCAATGGGACCGTACCCCAGGAAATCTGGTACCAATGGGACCTCACCCCAGGAAATCTGGTACCAATGGGACCTTACCCCAGGAAATCTGGTACCAATGGGACCTTACCCCAGGAACTCAGGTATCAATGGGACCATACCCCAGGAATTCTGGTATTTGGGACCATACTCCAGGTACTCTGGTACCAATTGGACCATACCCCAGGAACTCTGGTGTCAATGGGACCAAACCGTATAAACTCTGGTACCAATGGGACCATATCCCAGGAAATCTGGTCCCAATGTTACCGTACCCCAGGAAATCTAGTACCAATGGGACCATACCCCAGGAACTCTGGTACCAATGGGACCGTACCCCAGGAACTCTGGTGCCAATGGGACCGTACCCCAGGAAGGCTGGAATGAATGGGATCGTATCCCAAGAACTCTGGTTCCAATGGGACCAAACCCCAGGAACTCTGGTACCAATGGGACCATACCCCAGGAACTCTGGTACCAATGAGACCATAGCCCAGGAACTCTGGTACCAATCGGACTGTACCCCAGGAAAGCTGGTACCAATCGAACCATATACTAGAAACGCTGGTCCCAATGGGACCGTACCCCAGATACTCTGTTACCAATGGGACCAGACCCCAGGAACTCTGGTACCAATGTGACCGTATATCACGAACTCTGTTATCAATGGGACCGTACCCCAGGAACTCTGGTACCAATGGGACCGTATATCAGGAACTCGGATACGAATGGGTCCATACCCCAGGAACTCTGGTACCAATGTGACCGTACCCCAGGAACTCTGGTACCAATGGTACTGTACCCCAGGAACTCTGCTACCAATGGGACCGTACCCCAGGAACTCTGGTACCAATGTTACCGTACACCAGGAACTCTAATACCAATGGGACCATACCCCAAAAACTCTGGTACCAATGGGACCATACCCCAGGAACTCTGGTACCAAGGGGAGCATAGCCCAGGAACTCTGGTACCAATGGGACCATAACCCAGGAAGGCTGGTACCAAGGGGACCATACCCCAGGAACTCTGGTACCAATGTAACCGCACACCAGCAACTCTGGTACCAATGGGACCGTACCCAAGGAAGGCTGGTACGAATGGGACCATACCCCAGGAACTCTGGTACCAATGGCACCATACCCCAGGAACTCTGGTACCAAAGGGACCTTACCACTGGAACTCTGGTACCAATGGGACCGTACCCTAGGAACTCTGGTACCAAGGGGAGCATACCCCAGGAATTCTGGTACCAATAGGACCATACCCCAGGAACTCTGGTACCAAGGGGAGCATAGCCCAGGAACTCTGGTACCAATGGGACCAGACCCCAGGAAGGCTTGTACCAATGGGACCATATCCCAGGAACTCAGGTACCAAGGGGACCATACTCCAGGAACTCTGGTACCAATGGCACCATACCGCAGGAACTCTGGTGTCAATGGGACCATACCCCATAAACTCTGGTACCAATGGGACCATACCCCAGGAACTCTGGTACCAATCTGACTGTACCCCAGGAACTCTGGTGCCAATGTGATCGTACCCCAGGAAGGCTGGTGCGAATGGGATCGTATCCCAAGAACTCTGGTACCAATGGGACCATACCCCAGTGAGGCTGGTACCAATGGGACCGTACCCCAGGAAATCTGGGACCAATGGGACCTTACTCCAGGAAATCTGCGACCAATGGGACCATACCCCAGGAATTCTGGTACCAATTGGACCATACTCCAGGAACTCTGGTACCAATGGGACCATACCCCAGGAACTCTGGTGTCAATGGGACCAAACCCTATAAACTCTGGTACCAAGGGGACCATATCCCAGGAAATCTGGTCCCAATGTTACCGTACCCCAGGAACTCTGGTACCAATGGGACCGTACCCCAGGAACTCTGGTGCCAATGGGACCATACCCCAGGAAGGCTGGAACGAATGTGATCGTATCCCAAGATCTCTCGTACCAATGGGACCATACCCCAGGAACTCTCGTGCCAAAGGGACCATACCCCAGGAAGGCTGGTACGAATGTGATCGTATCCCAAGAACTCTAGTACCAATGGGACCATACCCCAGGAACTCTGGTACCAATCGGACTGTACCCCAGGAAAGCTGGTACCAATCGAACCATATACTAGAAACGCTGGTCCCAATGGGACCGTACCCCAGATACTCTGTTACCAATGGGACCAGACCCCAGGAACTCTGGTACCAATGTGACCGTATATCACGAACTCTGTTATCAATGGGACCGTACCCCAGGAACTCTGGTACCAATGGGACCGTATATCAGGAACTCGGATACGAATGGGTCCATACCCCAGGAACTCTGGTACCAATGTGACCGTACCCCAGGAACTCTGGTACCAATGGTACTGTACCCCAGGAACTCAGCTACCAATGGGACCGTACCCCAGGAACTCTGGTACCAATGTTACCGTACACCAGGAACTCTAATACCAATGGGACCATACCCCAGAAAATCTGGTACCAATGGGACCGTACCCTAGGAACTCTGGTACCAAGGGGACCATACCCCAGGAATTCTGGTACCAATAGGACCATACCCCAGGAACTCTGGTACCAAGGGGAGCATAGCCCAGGAACTCTGGTACCAATACGACCATACCCCAGGAACTCTGGTACCAAGGGGAGCATAGCCCAGGAACTCTGGTACCAATGGGACCATACCCCAGGAAGGCTTGTACCAATGGGACCATACCCCAGGAACTCAGGTACCAAGGGGACCATACTCCAGGAACTCTGGTACCAATGGCACCATACCGCAGGAACTCTGGTGTCAATGGGACCATACCCCATAAACTCTGGTACCAATGGGACCATACCCCAGGAACTCTGGTACCAATGTTACCGTACCCCAGGAACTCTGGTGCCAATGTGATCGTACCCCAGGAAGGCTGGTGCGAATGGGAGCGTATCCCAAGAACTCTGGTACCAATGGGACCAAATCCCAGTGAGGCTGGTACCAATGGGACCGTACCCAGGAACTCTGGTACCATTGGACCATACCGCAGGAAGGCTGGTACCAATGGGATCGTACCCCAGGAAATCTGGGACCAATGGGACCTTACCCCAGGAAATCTGCTACCAATGGGACCATACCCCAGGAATTCTGGTACCAATTGGACCATACTCCAGTAACTCTGGTACCAATGTTACCGTACCCCAGGAAATCTGGTACCAATGGGACCATACCTCAGGAACTCTGGTACCAATGTGACCATACCCCAGGAACTCTAGTGCCAAAGGGACCGTACCCCAGGAAGGCTGGTACGAATGTGATCGTATCCCCAGAACTCTGGTACCAATGGGACCATACCCCACGAACTCTGGGACCAATGGGACCATACCCCAGGAACTCTGGTACCAATGGGACCATACCCCAGGAACTCTGGTAACAAGGGGAGCATACCCCAAAAACTCTAGTACCAATGGGACCATACCCCAGGAACTCTGGTACCAAGGGGAGCATAGCCCAGGAACTCTGGTACCAATGGGACCATACCCCAGGAAGGCTGGTACCAAGGGGACCATACCCCAGGAACTCTGGTACCAATGTAACCGCACACCAGCAACTCTGGTACCAATGGGACCGTACCCAAGGAAGGCTGGGACGAATGGGACCATACCCCAGGAACTCTGGTACCAATGGCACCATACGCCAGGAACTCTGGTACCAAAGGGACCTTACCACTGGAACTCTGGTACCAATGGGACCGTACCCTAGGAACTCTGGTACCAAGGGGAGCATACCCCAGGAATTCTGGTACCAATAGGACCATACCCCAGGAACTCTGGTACCAAGGGGAGCATAGCCCAGGAACTCTGGTACCAATGGGACCATACCCCAGGAAGGCTTGTACCAATAGGACCATATCCCAGGAACTCAGGTACCAAGGGGACCATACTCCAGGAACTCTGGTACCAATGGCACCATACCGCAGGAACTCTGGTGTCAATGGGACCATACCCCATAAACTCTGGTACCAATGGGACCATACCCCAGGAACTCTGGTACCAATCGGACTGTACCCCAGGAACTCTGGTGCCAATGTGATCGTACCCCAGGAAGGCTGGTGCGAATGGGATCGTATCCCAAGAACTCTGGTACCAATGGGACCATACCCCAGTGAGGCTGGTACCAATGGGACCGTACCCCAGGAAATCTGGGACCAATGGGACCTTACTCCAGGAAATCTGCGACCAATGGGACCATACCCCAGGAATTCTGGTACCAATTGGACCATACTCCAGGAACTCTGGTACCAATGTTACCGTACCCCAGGAACTCTGGTGCCAATGTGATCGTACCCCAGGAAGGCTGGTGCGAATGGGAGCGTATCCCAAGAACTCTGGTACCAATGGGACCAAATCCCAGTGAGGCTGGTACCAATGGGACCGTACCCAGGAACTCTGGTACCATTGGACCATACCGCAGGAAGGCTGGTACCAATGGGATCGTACCCCAGGAAATCTGGGACCAATGGGACCTTACCCCAGGAAATCTGCTACCAATGGGACCATACCCCAGGAATTCTGGTACCAATTGGACCATACTCCAGTAACTCTGGTACCAATGTTACCGTACCCCAGGAAATCTGGTACCAATGGGACCATACCTCAGGAACTCTGGTACCAATGTGACCATACCCCAGGAACTCTAGTGCCAAAGGGACCGTACCCCAGGAAGGCTGGTACGAATGTGATCGTATCCCCAGAACTCTGGTACCAATGGGACCATACCCCAGGAACTCTGGGACTAATGGGACCATACCCCAGGAACTCTGGTACCAATGGGGCCATACCCCAGGAACTCTGGTAACAAGGGGAGCATACCCCAAAAACTCTGGTACCAATGGGACCATACCCCAGGAACTCTGGTACCAAGGGGAGCATAGCCCAGGAACTCTGGTACCAATGGGACCATAACCCAGGAAGGCTGGTACCAAGGGGACCATACCCCAGGAACTCTGGTACCAATGTAACCGCACACCAGCAACTCTGGTACCAATGGGACCGTACCCAAGGAAGGCTGGTACGAATGGGACCATACCCCAGGAACTCTGGTACCAATGGCACCATACCCCAGGAACTCTGGTACCAAAGGGACCTTACCACTGGAACTCTGGTACCAATGGGACCGTACCCTAGGAACTCTGGTACCAAGGGGAGCATACCCCAGGAATTCTGGTACCAATAGGACCATACCCCAGGAACTCTGGTACCAAGGGGAGCATAGCCCAGGAACTCTGGTACCAATGGGACCAGACCCCAGGAAGGCTTGTACCAATGGGACCATATCCCAGGAACTCAGGTACCAAGGGGACCATACTCCAGGAACTCTGGTACCAATGGCACCATACCGCAGGAACTCTGGTGTCAATGGGACCATACCCCATAAACTCTGGTACCAATGGGACCATACCCCAGGAACTCTGGTACCAATCTGACTGTACCCCAGGAACTCTGGTGCCAATGTGATCGTACCCCAGGAAGGCTGGTGCGAATGGGATCGTATCCCAAGAACTCTGGTACCAATGGGACCATACCCCAGTGAGGCTGGTACCAATGGGACCGTACCCCAGGAAATCTGGGACCAATGGGACCTTACTCCAGGAAATCTGCGACCAATGGGACCATACCCCAGGAATTCTGGTACCAATTGGACCATACTCCAGGAACTCTGGTGTCAATGGGACCAAACCCTATAAACTCTGGTACCAAGGGGACCATATCCCAGGAAATCTGGTCCCAATGTTACCGTACCCCAGGAACTCTGGTACCAATGGGACCGTACCCCAGGAACTCTGGTGCCAATGGGACCATACCCCAGGAAGGCTGGAACGAATGTGATCGTATCCCAAGAACTCTCGTACCAATGGGACCATACCCCAGGAACTCTCGTGCCAAAGGGACCATACCCCAGGAAGGCTGGTACGAATGTGATCGTATCCCAAGAACTCTAGTACCAATGGGACCATACCCCAGGAACTCTGGTACCAATCGGACTGTACCCCAGGAAAGCTGGTACCAATCGAACCATATACTAGAAACGCTGGTCCCAATGGGACCGTACCCCAGATACTCTGTTACCAATGGGACCAGACCCCAGGAACTCTGGTACCAATGTGACCGTATATCACGAACTCTGTTATCAATGGGACCGTACCCCAGGAACTCTGGTACCAATGGGACCGTATATCAGGAACTCGGATACGAATGGGTCCATACCCCAGGAACTCTGGTACCAATGTGACCGTACCCCAGGAACTCTGGTACCAATGGTACTGTACCCCAGGAACTCAGCTACCAATGGGACCGTACCCCAGGAACTCTGGTACCAATGTTACCGTACACCAGGAACTCTAATACCAATGGGACCATACCCCAGAAAATCTGGTACCAATGGGACCGTACCCTAGGAACTCTGGTACCAAGGGGACCATACCCCAGGAATTCTGGTACCAATAGGACCATACCCCAGGAACTCTGGTACCAAGGGGAGCATAGCCCAGGAACTCTGGTACCAATACGACCATACCCCAGGAACTCTGGTACCAAGGGGAGCATAGCCCAGGAACTCTGGTACCAATGGGACCATACCCCAGGAAGGCTTGTACCAATGGGACCATACCCCAGGAACTCAGGTACCAAGGGGACCATACTCCAGGAACTCTGGTACCAATGGCACCATACCGCAGGAACTCTGGTGTCAATGGGACCATACCCCATAAACTCTGGTACCAATGGGACCATACCCCAGGAACTCTGGTACCAATGTTACCGTACCCCAGGAACTCTGGTGCCAATGTGATCGTACCCCAGGAAGGCTGGTGCGAATGGGAGCGTATCCCAAGAACTCTGGTACCAATGGGACCAAATCCCAGTGAGGCTGGTACCAATGGGACCGTACCCAGGAACTCTGGTACCATTGGACCATACCGCAGGAAGGCTGGTACCAATGGGATCGTACCCCAGGAAATCTGGGACCAATGGGACCTTACCCCAGGAAATCTGCTACCAATGGGACCATACCCCAGGAATTCTGGTACCAATTGGACCATACTCCAGTAACTCTGGTACCAATGTTACCGTACCCCAGGAAATCTGGTACCAATGGGACCATACCTCAGGAACTCTGGTACCAATGTGACCATACCCCAGGAACTCTAGTGCCAAAGGGACCGTACCCCAGGAAGGCTGGTACGAATGTGATCGTATCCCCAGAACTCTGGTACCAATGGGACCATACCCCACGAACTCTGGGACCAATGGGACCATACCCCAGGAACTCTGGTACCAATGGGACCATACCCCAGGAACTCTGGTAACAAGGGGAGCATACCCCAAAAACTCTAGTACCAATGGGACCATACCCCAGGAACTCTGGTACCAAGGGGAGCATAGCCCAGGAACTCTGGTACCAATGGGACCATACCCCAGGAAGGCTGGTACCAAGGGGACCATACCCCAGGAACTCTGGTACCAATGTAACCGCACACCAGCAACTCTGGTACCAATGGGACCGTACCCAAGGAAGGCTGGGACGAATGGGACCATACCCCAGGAACTCTGGTACCAATGGCACCATACGCCAGGAACTCTGGTACCAAAGGGACCTTACCACTGGAACTCTGGTACCAATGGGACCGTACCCTAGGAACTCTGGTACCAAGGGGAGCATACCCCAGGAATTCTGGTACCAATAGGACCATACCCCAGGAACTCTGGTACCAAGGGGAGCATAGCCCAGGAACTCTGGTACCAATGGGACCATACCCCAGGAAGGCTTGTACCAATAGGACCATATCCCAGGAACTCAGGTACCAAGGGGACCATACTCCAGGAACTCTGGTACCAATGGCACCATACCGCAGGAACTCTGGTGTCAATGGGACCATACCCCATAAACTCTGGTACCAATGGGACCATACCCCAGGAACTCTGGTACCAATCGGACTGTACCCCAGGAACTCTGGTGCCAATGTGATCGTACCCCAGGAAGGCTGGTGCGAATGGGATCGTATCCCAAGAACTCTGGTACCAATGGGACCATACCCCAGTGAGGCTGGTACCAATGGGACCGTACCCCAGGAAATCTGGGACCAATGGGACCTTACTCCAGGAAATCTGCGACCAATGGGACCATACCCCAGGAATTCTGGTACCAATTGGACCATACTCCAGGAACTCTGGTACCAATGGGACCATACCCCAGGAACTCTGGTGTCAATGGGACCAAACCCTATAAACTCTGGTACCAAGGGGACCATATCCCAGGAAATCTGGTCCCAATGTTACCGTACCCCAGGAACTCTGGTACCAATGGGACCGTACCCCAGGAACTCTGGTGCCAATGGGACCATACCCCAGGAAGGCTGGAACGAATGTGATCGTATCCCAAGAACTCTCGTACCAATGGGACCATACCCCAGGAACTCTCGTGCCAAAGGGACCATACCCCAGGAAGGCTGGTACGAATGTGATCGTATCCCAAGAACTCTAGTACCAATGGGACCATACCCCAGGAACTCTGGGACCAATGGGACCATACCCCAGGAACTCTGGTACCAATGGGACCATACCCCAGGAACTCTGGTAACAAGGGGAGCATACCCCAAAAACTCTGGTACCAATGGGACCATACCCCAGGAAGGCTGCTACCAATGGAACCATACCCAGGAATTCTGGTACCAATGGGACTGTACACCAGCAAATCTGGTACCAATGGGACCTTACTCTAGGAACACTGGTATCAATGGGACCGTACCCCAGGAACTCAGGTACCAATGGGACCGTACCCCAGAAACTCAGGTACCAATAGGGCCGCACCCCAGGAAATCTGGTAGCAATGGGACCGTACCCCAGGAAGGCTGGTACCAATCGGACCATACCGTAGGGACACTGGTACCAATGGGACCATACCTCATGGAGGCTGGTACCAATGGGACCGTACCCAGGAACTCTGGTACCATTGGACCATACCGCAGGAAGACTGGTACCAATGGGACCGTACCCCAGGAAATCTGGTACCAATGGGACCTCACCCCAGGAAATCTGGTACCAATGGGACCTTACCCCAGGAAATCTGGTACCAATGGGACCTTACCCCAGGAACTCTGGTGCCAATGGGACCATACTCCAGGTACTCTGGTACCAATTGGACCATACCCCAGGAACTCTGGTGTCAATGGGACCAAACCGTATAAACTCTGGTACCAATGGGACCATATCCCAGGAAATCTGGTCCCAATGTTACCGTACCCCAGGAAATCTAGTACCAATGGGACCATACCCCAGGAACTCTGGTACCAATGGGACCGTACCCCAGGAACTCTGGTGCCAATGGGACCGTACCCCAGGAAGGCTGGAATGAATGGGATCGTATCCCAAGAACTCTGGTTCCAATGGGACCAAACCCCAGGAACTCTGGTACCAATGGGACCATACCCCAGGAACTCTGGTACCAATGAGACCATAGCCCAGGAACTCTGGTACCAATCGGACTGTAGGCCAGGAAAGCTGGTACCAATCGAACCATATACTAGGAACGCTGGTCCCAATGGGACCGTACCCCAGATACTCTGTTACCAATGGGACCAGACCCCAGGAACTCTGGTACCAATGTGACCGTATATCAGGAACTCTGTTACCAATGGGACCGTACCCCAGGAAATCTGGTCCCAATGTTACCGTACCCCAGGAAATCTAGTACCAATGGGACCATACCCCAGGAACTCTGGCACCAATGGGACCGTACCCCAGGAACTCTGGTGCCAATGGGACCGTACCCCAGGAAGGCTGGAATGAATGGGATCGTATCCCAAGAACTCTGGTTCCAATGGGACCAAACCCCAGGAACTCTGGTACCATTGGACCATACCGCAGGAAGACTGGTACCAATGGGACCGTACCCCAGGAAATCTGGTACCAATGGGACCTCACCCCAGGAAATCTGGTACCAATGGGACCTTACCCCAGG
Organism: Pristiophorus japonicus; assembly: GCF_044704955.1. Taxonomy (NCBI): domain Eukaryota; kingdom Metazoa; phylum Chordata; class Chondrichthyes; family Pristiophoridae; genus Pristiophorus; species Pristiophorus japonicus. The sequence goes on from NC_092010.1 coordinate 20,959,685, forward strand.
AAATCTGGTACCAATGGGACCTTACCCCAGGAACTCTGGTGCCAATGGGACCATACTCCAGGTACTCTGGTACCAATTGGACCATACCCCAGGAACTCTGGTGTCAATGGGACCAAACCGTATAAACTCTGGTACCAATGGGACCATATCCCAGGAAATCTGGTCCCAATGTTACCGTACCCCAGGAAATCTAGTACCAATGGGACCATACCCCAGGAACTCTGGTACCAATGGGACCGTACCCCAGGAACTCTGGTGCCAATGGGACCGTACCCCAGGAAGGCTGGAATGAATGGGATCGTATCCCAAGAACTCTGGTTCCAATGGGACCAAACCCCAGGAACTCTGGTACCAATGGGACCATACCCCAGGAACTCTGGTACCAATGAGACCATAGCCCAGGAACTCTGGTACCAATCGGACTGTAGGCCAGGAAAGCTGGTACCAATCGAACCATATACTAGGAACGCTGGTCCCAATGGGACCGTACCCCAGATACTCTGTTACCAATGGGACCAGACCCCAGGAACTCTGGTACCAATGTGACCGTATATCAGGAACTCTGTTACCAATGGGACCGTACCCCAGGAACTCTGGTACCAATGGGACCATACCCCAGGAATTCTGGTACCAATGGGACCATACCCCAGGAACACTGGTACCAATTGGACCATACCCCTGGAACACTGGTGCAAGTGGGACCTTACCCCAGGAACTCTAGTACCAATGGGACCGTACCCCAGGAACTCTGGGACCAATGGGATCATAACCCTGGAACTTTGGTACGAATGGGACCGTATCCCACGAATTCTGGTACCAATGGGACCATATTCCAGGAACTCTGGTACCAATGTTACCATACCCCAGGAACTCTAATACCAATGGGACCATACCCCAGAAAATCTGGTACCAATGGGACCGTACCCTAGGAACTCTGGTACCAAGGGGACCATACCCCAGGAACTCTGGTACCAATGGGACCATACCCCAGGAAGGCTGGTACCAATGTGATCGTACCCCAGGAAGGCTGGTGCGAATGGGATCGTATCCCAAGAACTCTGGTACCAATGGGACCATACCCCAGTGAGGCTGGTACCAATGGGACCGTACCCAGGAACTCTGGTACCATTGGACCATACCGCAGGAAGGCTGGTACCAATGGGATCGTACCCCAGGAAATCTGGGACCAATGGGACTTTACCCCAGGAAATCTGCTACCAATGGGACCATACCCCAGGAATTCTGATACCAATTGGACCATACTCCAGGAACTCTGGTGTCAATGGGACCAAACCCTATAAACTCTGGTACCAATAGGACCATATCCCAGGAACTCTGGTACCAATGTTACCGTACCCCAGGAAATCTAGTACCAATGGGACCATACCTCAGGAACTCTGGTACCAATGGGACCATACCCCAGGAACTCTCGTGCCAAAGGGACCGTACCCCAGGAAGGCTGGTACGAATGTGATCGTATCCCAAGAACTCTGGTACCAATGGGACCATACCCCAGGAACTCTGGGACCAATGGGACCATACCCCAGGAACTCTGGTACCAATGAGACCATAGCCCAGGAACTCTGGTACCAATCGGACTGTACCCCAGGAAAGCTGGTACCAATGGAACCATATACCAGGAACGCTGGTCCCAATGTGACCGTACCCCAGGTACTCTGTTACCAATGGGACCATACCCCAGGAACTCTGGTACCAATGTTACCGTACCCCAGGAACTCTGGTGCCAATGTGATCGTACCCCAGGAAGGCTGGTGCGAATGGGATCGTATCCCAAGAACTCTGGTACCAATGGAACCATACCCCAGTGAGGCTGGTACCAATGGGACTGTACCCAGGAACTCTGGTACCATTGGACCATACCGCAGGAAGGCTGGTACCAATGGGATCGTACCCCAGGAAATCTGGGACCAATGGGACCTTACCCCAGGAAATCTGCTACCAATGGGACCATACCCCAGGAATTCTGGTACCAATTGGACCATACTCCAGGAACTCTGGTACCAATGGGACCATACCCCAGGAACTCTGGTGTCAATGGGACCAAACCCTATAAACTCTGGTACCAATGGGACCATATCCCAGGAACTCTGGTACCAATGTTACCGTACCCAAGGAAATCGAGTACCAATGGGACCATACCCCAGGAACTCTCGTGCCAAAGGGACCATACCCCAGGAAGGCTGGTACGAATGTGATCGTATCCCAAGAACTCTAGTACCAATGGGACCATACCCCAGGAACTCTGGGACCAATGGGACCATACCCCAGGAACTCTGGTCCCAATGGGACCATACCCCAGGAACTCTGGTAACAAGGGGAGCATACCCCAAAAACTCTGGTCCCAATGGGACCATACCCCAGGAAGGCTGCTACCAATGGGACCGTACCTAGGAATTCTGGTACCAATGGGACTGTACACCAGCAAATCTGGTACCAATGGGACCTTACCCTAGGAACACTGGTATCAATGGGACCGTACCCCAGGAACTCAGGTACCAATGGGACCGTACCCCAGGAACTCAGGTACCAATAGGGCCGCACCCCAGGAAATCTGGTAGCAATGGGACCGTACCCCAGGAAGGCTGGTACCAATCGGACCATACCGTAGGGACACTGGTACCAATGGGACCATACCTCATGGAGGCTGGTACCAATGGGACCGTACCCAGGAACTCTGGTACCATTGGACCATACCGCAGGAAGACTGGTACCAATGGGACCGTACCCCAGGATATCTGGTACCAATGGGACCTTACCCCAGGAAATCTGGTACCAATGGGACCTTACCCCAGGAACTCAGGTATCAATGGGACCATACCCCAGGAATTCTGGTACCAATGGGACCATACTCCAGGTACTCTGGTACCAATTGGACCATACCCCAGGAACTCTGGTGTCAATGGGACCAAACCGTATAAACTCTGGTACCAATGGGACCATATCCCAGGAAATCTGGTCCCAATGTTACCGTACCCCAGGAAATCTAATACCAATGGGACCATACCCCAGGAACTCTGGTACCAATGGTACCGTACCCCAGGAACTCTGGTGCCAATGGGACCGTACCCCAGGAAGGCTGGAATGAATGGGATCGTATCCCAAGAACTCTGGTTCCAATGTGACCAAACCCCAGGAACTCTGGTACCAATGGGACCATACCCCAGGAACTCTGGTACCAATGAGACCATAGCCCAGGAACTCTGGTACCAATCGGACTGTACCCCAGGAAAGCTGGTACCAATGGAACCATATACTAGGAACGCTGGTCCCAATGGGACCGTACCCCAGGTACTCTGTTACCAATGGGACCATACCCCAGGAACTCTGGTACCAATGTGACCGTATATCAGGAACTCTGTTACCAATGGGACCGTACCCCAGGAACTCTGGTACCAATGGGACCGTATATCAGGAACTCGGATACGAATGGGACCATACCCCAGGAACTCTGGTACCAATGTGACCGTACCCCAGGAACTCTGGTACCAATGGTACTGTACCCCAGGAACTCTGCTACCAATGGGACCGTACCCCAGGAACTCTGGTACCAATGGGACCATACCCCAGGAATTCTGGTACCAATGGGACCATACCCCAGGAACACTGGTACCAATTGGACCATACCCCTGGAACACTGGTGCAAGTGGGACCTTACCCCAGGAACTCTAGTACCAATGGGACCGGACCCCAGGAACTCTGGTACCAATGGAATCATAACCCTGGAACTTTGGTACGAATGGGACCGTATCCCACGAACTCTGGTACCAATGGGACCATATTCCAGGAGCTCTGGTGTCAATGGGACCATACCCCATAAACTCTGGTACCAATGGGACCATACCCCAGGAACTCTGGTACCAATGTAACTGCACACCAGCAACTCTGGTACCAATGGGACCGTACACCAGGAAGGCTGGTACCAATCGGACCATACCGTAGGGACACTGGTACCAATGGGACCATACCTCATGGAGGCTGGTACCAATGGGACCGTACCCAGGAACTCTGGTACCAATGGCACCATACCCCAGGAACTCTGGTACCAAAGGGGCCTTACCACTGGAACTCTGGTACCAATGGGACCGTACCCTAGGAACTCTGGTACCAAGGGGAGCATACCCCAGGAATTCTGGTACCAATAGGACCATACCCCAGGAACTCTGGTACCAAGGGGAGCAGAGCCCAGGAACTCTGGTACCAATGGGACCATACCCCAGGAAGGCTTGTACCAATGGGACCATATCCCAGGAACTCAGGTACCAAGGGGACCATACTCCAGGAACTCTGGTACCAATGGCACCATACCGCAGGAACTCTGGTGTCAATGGGACCATACCCCATAAACTCTGGTACCAATGGGACCATATCCCAGGAACTCTGGTACCAATGTGATCGTACCCCAGGAAGGCTGGTGCGAATGGGATCGTATCCCAAGAACTCTGGTACCAATAGGACCATACCCCAGTGAGGCTGGTATCAATGGGACCGTACCCAGGAACTCTGATACCATTGGACCATACCGCAGGAAGGCTGGTACCAATGGGATCGTACCCCAGGAAATCTGGGACAAATGGGACCTTACCCCAGGAAATCTGCTACCAATGGGACCATACCCCAGGAATTCTGGTACCAATTGGACCATACTCCAGGAACTCTGGTACCAATGGGACCATACCCCAGGAAGGCTTGTACCAATGGGACCATACCCCAGGAACTCTGGTACGAATGTGTCCGTATATCAGGAACTCTGTTACCAATGGGACCGTACCCCAGGAACTCTGGTACCAATGGGACCGTATATCAGGAACTCGGATACGAATGGGACCATACCCCAGGAACTCTGGTACCAATGTGACCGTACCCCAGGAACTCTGGTACCAATGGTACTGTACCCCAGGAACTCTGCTACCAATGGGACCGTACCCCAGGAACTCTGGTACCAATGGGACCATATCCCAGGAATTCTGGTACCAATGGGACCATACCCCAGGAACACTGGTACCAATTGGACCATACCCCTGGAACACTGGTGCAAGCGGGACCTTACCCCAGGAACTCTAGTACCAATGGGACCGGACCTCAGGAATTCTGGTACCAATGGGATCATAACGCTGGAACTTTGGTACGAATGGGACCGTATCCCACGAACTCTGGTACCAATGGGACCATATTCCAGGAACTCTGGTGTCAATGGGACCATACCCCATAAACTCTGGTACCAATGGGACCATACCCCAGGAACTCTGGTACCAATGTTACCGTACCCCAGGAACTCTAATACCAATGGGACCATACCCCAGAAAATCTGGTACCAATGGGACCGTACCCTAGGAACTCTGGTACCTAGGGGACCATACCCCAGGAATTCTGGTACCAATAGGACCATACCCCATGAACTCTGGTACCAAGGGGAGCATAGCCCAGGAACTCTGGTACCAATAGGACCATACCCCAGGAACTCTGGTACCAAGGGGAGCATAGCCCAGGAACTCTGGTACCAATGGGACCATACCCCAGGAAGGCTTGTACCAATGGGACCATACCCCAGGAACTCAGGTACCAAGGGGACCATACTCCAGGAACTCTGGTACCAATGGCACCATACCGCAGGAACTCTGGTTTCAATGGGACCATACCCCATAAACTCTGGTACCAATGGGACCATACCCCAGGAACTCTGGTACCAATGTTACCGTACCCCAGGAACTCTGGTGCCAATGTGATCGTACCCCAGGAAGGCTGGTGCGAATGGGAGCGTATCCCAAGAACTCTGGTACCAATGGGACCATACCCCAGTGAGGCTGGTACCAATGGGACCGTACCCAGGAACTCTGGTACCATTGGACCATACCGCAGGAAGGCTGGTACCAATGGGATCGTACCCCAGGAAATCTGGGACCAATGGGACCTTACCCCAGGAAATCTGCTGCCAATGGGACCATACCCCAGGAATTCTGGTACCAATTGGACCATACTCCAGTAACTCTGGTACCAATGTTACCGTACCCCAGGAAATCTAGTACCAATGGGACCATACCTCAGGAACTCTGGTACCAATGGGACCACACCCCAGGAACTCTCGTGCCAAAGGTACCGTAACCCAGGAAGGCTGGTACGAATGTGATCGTATCCCAAGAACTCTGGTACCAATGGGACCATACCCCAGGAACTCTGGGACCAATGGGACCATACCCCAGGAACTCTGGTACCAATGGGACCATACCCCAGGAACTCTGGTAACAAGGGGAGCATACCCCAGAAACTCTGGTAGCAATGGGACCATACCCCAGGAACTCTGGTACCAAGGGGAGCATAGCCCAGGAACTCTGGTACCAATGGGACCATACCCCAGGAAGGCTGGTACCAAGGGGACCATACCCCAGGAACTCTGGTACCAATGTAACCGCACACCAGCAACTCTGGTACCAATGGGACCGTACACCAGGAACTCTGGTGCCAATGGGACCGTACCCAAGGAAGGCTGGGACGAATGGGACCATACCCCAGGAACTCTGGTACCAATGGCACCATACCCCAGGAACTCTGGTACCAAAGGGACCTTACCACTGGAACTCTGGTACCAATGGGACCGTACCCTAGGAACTCTGGTACCAAGGGGAGCATACCCCAGGAAGGCTTGTACCAATGGGACCATACCCCAGGAACTCAGGTACCAAGGGGAGCATAGCCCAGGAACTCTGGTACCAATGGGACCATACCCCAGGAAGGCTTGTACCAATGGGACCATACCCCAGGAACTCAGGTACCAAGGGGACCATGCTCCAGGAACTCTGGTACCAATGGCACCATACCGCAGGAACTCTGGTGTCAATGGGACCATACCCCATAAACTCTGGTACCAATGGGACCATACCCCAGGAACTCTGGTACCAATGTTACCGTACCCCAGGAACTCTGGTGCCAATGTGATCGTACCCCAGGAAGGCTGGTGCGAATGGGAGCGTATCCCAGGAACTCTGGTACCAAGGGGAGCATATTCCAGGAACTCTGGTGTCAATGGGACCATACCCCATAAACTCTGGTACCAATGGGACCATACCCCAGGAACTCTGGTACCAATGTTACCGTACCCCAGGAACTCTAATACCAATGGGACCATACCCCAGAAAATCTGGTACCAATGGGACCGTACCCTAGGAACTCTGGTACCTAGGGGACCATACCCCAGGAATTCTGGTACCAATAGGACCATACCCCATGAACTCTGGTACCAAGGGGAGCATAGCCCAGGAACTCTGGTACCAATAGGACCATACCGCAGGAACTCTGGTACCAAGGGGAGCATAGCCCAGGAACTCTGGTACCAATGGGACCATACCCCAGGAAGGCTTGTACCAATGGGACCATACCCCAGGAACTCAGGTACCAAGGGGACCATACTCCAGGAACTCTGGTACCAATGGCACCATACCGCAGGAACTCTGGTGTCAATGGGACCATACCCCATAAACTCTGGTACCAATGGGACCATACCCCAGGAACTCTGGTACCAATGTTACCGTACCCCAGGAACTCTGGTGCCAATGTGATCGTACCCCAGGAAGGCTGGTGCGAATGGGAGCGTATCCCAAGAACTCTGGTACCAATGGGACCATACCCCAGTGAGGCTGGTACCAATGGGACCGTACCCAGGAACTCTGGTACCATTGGACCATACCGCAGGAAGGCTGGTACCAATGGGATCGTACCCCAGGAAATCTGGGACCAATGGGACCTTACCCCAGGAAATCTGCTACCAATGGGACCATACCCCAGGAATTCTGGTACCAATTGGACCATACTCCAGTAACTCTGGTACCAATGTTACCGTACCCCAGGAAATCTAGTACCAATGGGACCATACCTCAGGAACTCTGGTACCAATGGGACCACACCCCAGGAACTCTCGTGCCAAAGGTACCGTAACCCAGGAAGGCTGGTACGAATGTGATCGTATCCCAAGAACTCTGGTACCAATGGGACCATACCCCAGGAACTCTGGGACCAATGGGACCATACCCCAGGAACTCTGGTACCAATGGGACCATACCCCAGGAACTCTGGTAACAAGGGGAGCATACCCCAGAAACTCTGGTACCAATGGGACCATACCCCAGGAACTCTGGTACCAAGGGGAGCATAGCCCAGGAACTCTGGTACCAATGGGACCATACCCCAGGAAGGCTGGTACCAAGGGGACCATACCCCAGGAACTCTGGTACCAATGTAACCGCACACCAGCAACTCTGGTACCAATGGGACCGTACACCAGGAACTCTGGTGCCAATGGGACCGTACCCAAGGAAGGCTGGTACGAATGGGACCATACCCCAGGAACTCTGGTACCAATGGCACCATACCCCAGGAACTCTGGTACCAAAGGGACCTTACCACTGGAACTCTGGTACCAATGGGACCGTACCCTAGGAACTCTGGTACCAAGGGGAGCATACCCCAGGAATTCTGGTACCAATAGGACCATACCCCAGGAACTCTGGTACCAAGGGGAGCATAGCCCAGGAACTCTGGTACCAATGGGACCATACCCCAGGAAGGCTTGTACCAATGGGACCATATCCCAGGAACTCAGGTACCAAGGGGACCATACTCCAGGAACTCTGGTACCAATGGCACCATACCGCAGGAACTCTGGTGTCAATGGGACCATACCCCATAAACTCTGGTACCAATGGGACCATACCCCAGGAACTCTGGTACCAATGTTACCGTACCCCAGGAACTCTGGTGCCAATGTGATCGTACCCCAGGAAGGCTGGTGCGAATGGGAGCGTATCCCAAGAACTCTGGTACCAATGGGACCATACCCCAGTGAGGCTGGTACCAATGGGACCGTACCCAGGAACTCTGGTACCATTGGACCATACCGCAGGAAGGCTGGTACCAATGGGATCGTACCCCAGGAAATCTGGGACCAATGGGACCTTACCCCAGGAAATCTGCTACCAATGGGACCATACCCCAGGAATTCTGGTACCAATTGGACCATACTCCAGTAACTCTGGTACCAATGTTACCGTACCCCAGGAAATCTAGTACCAATGGGACCATACCTCAGGAACTCTGGTACCAATGGGACCACACCCCAGGAACTCTCGTGCCAAAGGGACCGTACCCCAGGAAGGCTGGTACGAATGTGATCGTATCCCAAGAACTCTGGTACCAATGGGACCATACCCCAGGAACTCTGGGACCAATGGGACCATACCCCAGGAACTCTGGGACCAATGGGACCATACCCCAGGAACTCTGGTAACAAGGGGAGCATACCCCAAAAACTCTGGTACCAATGGGACCATACCCCAGGAACTCTGGTACCAAGGGGAGCATAGCCCAGGAACTCTGGTACCAATAGGACCATACCCCAGGAACTCTGGTACCAAGGGGAGCATAGCCCAGGAACTCTGGTACCAATGGGACCATACCCCAGGAAGGCTTGTACCAATGGGACCATACCCCAGGAACTCAGGTACCAAGGGGACCATACTCCAGGAACTCTGGTACCAATGGCACCATACCGCAGGAACTCTGGTGTCAATGGGACCATACCCCATAAACTCTGGTACCAATGGGACCATACCCCAGGAACTCTGGTACCAATGTTACCGTACCCCAGGAACTCTGGTGCCAATGTGATCGTACCCCAGGAAGGCTGGTGCGAATGGGAGCGTATCCCAAGAACTCTGGTACCAATGGGACCATACCCCAGTGAGGCTGGTACCAATGGGACCGTACCCAGGAACTCTGGTACCATTGGACCATACCGCAGGAAGGCTGGTACCAATGGGATTGTACCCCAGGAAATCTGGGACCAATGGGACCTTACCCCAGGAAATCTGCTACCAATGGGACCATACCCCAGGAATTTTGGTACCAATTGGACCATACTCCAGTAACTCTGGTACCAATGTTACCGTACCCCAGGAAATCTAGTACCAATGGGACCATACCTCAGGAACTCTGGTACCAATGGGACCACACCCCAGGAACTCTCGTGCCAAAGGTACCGTAACCCAGGAAGGCTGGTACGAATGTGATCGTATCCCAAGAACTCTGGTACCAATGGGACCATACCCCAGGAACTCTGGGACCAATGGGACCATACCCCAGGAACTCTGGTACCAATGGGACCATACCCCAGGAACTCTGGTAACAAGGGGAGCATACCCCAAAAACTCTGGTACCAATGGGACCATACCCCAGGAACTCTGGTACCAAGGGGAGCATAGCCCAGGAACTCTGGTACCAATGGGACCATACCCCAGGAAGGCTGGTACCAAGGGGACCATACCCCAGGAACTCTGGTACCAATGTAACCGCACACCAGCAACTCTGGTACCAATGGGACCGTACACCAGGAACTCTGGTGCCAATGGGACCGTACCCAAGGAAGGCTGGTACGAATGGGACCATACCCCAGGAACTCTGGTACCAATGGCACCATACCCCAGGAACTCTGGTACCAAAGGGACCTTACCACTGGAACTCTGGTACCAATGGGACCGTACCCTAGGAACTCTGGTACCAAGGGGAGCATACCCCAGGAATTCTGGTACCAATAGGACCATACCCCAGGAACTCTGGTACCAAGGGGAGCATAGCCCAGGAACTCTGGTACCAATGGGACCATACCCCAGGAAGGCTTGTACCAATGGGACCATATCCCAGGAACTCAGGTACCAAGGGGACCATACTCCAGGAACTCTGGTACCAATGGCACCATACCGCAGGAACTCTGGTGTCAATAGGACCATACCCCATAAACTCTGGTACCAATGGGACCATACCCCAGGAACTCTGGTACCAATGTTACCGTACCCCAGGAACTCTGGTGCCAATGTGATCGTACCCCAGGAAGGCTGGTGCGACTGGGATCGTATCCCAAGATCTCTGGTACCAATGGGACCATACCCCAGTGAGGCTGGTACCAATGGGACCGTACCCAGGAACTCTGATACCATTGGACCATACCGCAGGAAGGCTGGTACCAATGGGATCGTACCCCAGGAAATCTGGGACCAATGGGACCTTACCCCAGGAAATCTGCTACCAATGGGACCATACCCCAGGAATTCTGGTACCAATTGGACCATACTCCAGGAACTCTGGTACCAATGGGACCATACCCCAGGAACTCTGGTGTCAATGGGACCAAACCCTATAAACTCTGGTACCAATGGGACCATATCCCAGGAAATCTGGTCCCAATGTTACCGTACCCCAGGAACTCTGGTACCAATGGGACCGTACCCCAGGAACTCTGGTGCCAATGGGACCGTACCCCAGGAAGGCTGGTACGAATGTGATCGTATCCCAAGAACTCTAGTACCAATGGGACCATACCCCAGGAACTCTCGTGCCAAAGGGACCATACCCCAGGAAGGCTGGTCCGAATGTGATCGTATCCCAAGAACTCTAGTACCAATGGGAGCATACCCCAAAAACTCTGGTACCAATGGGACCATACCCCAGGAAGGCTGCTACCAATGGGACCATACCCAGGAATTCTGATACCAATGGGACTGTACACCAGCAAATCTGGTACCAATGGGACCTTACCCGAGGAACACTGGTATCAATGGGACCGTACCCCAGGAACTCAGGTACCAATGGGACGTACCCCAGGAAGGCTGGTACCAATCGGACCATACCGTAGGGACACTGGTACCAATGGGACCATACCTCATGGAGGCTGGTACCAATGGGACCGTACCCAGGAACTCTGGTACCATTGGACCATACCGCAGGAAGACTGGTACCAATGGGACCGTACCCCAGGAAATCTGGTACCATTGGGACCTCACCCCAGGAAATCTGGTACCAATGGGACCTTACCCCAGGAAATCTGGTACCAATGGGACCTTACCCCAGGAACTCAGGTATCAATGGGACCATACCCCAGGAATTCTGGTATTTGGGACCATACTCCAGGTACTCTGGTACCAATTGGACCATACCCCAGGAACTCTGGTGTCAATGGGACCAAACCGTATAAACTCTGGTACCAATGGGACCATATCCCAGGAAATCTGGTCCCAATGTTACCGTACCCCAGGAAATCTAGTACCAATGGGACCATACCCCAGGAACTCTGGTACCAATGGGACCGTACCCCAGGAACTCTGGTGCCAATGGGACCGTACCCCAGGAAGGCTGGAATGAATGGGATCGTATCCCAAGAACTCTGGTTCCAATGGGACCAAACCCCAGGAACTCTGGTACCAATGGGACCACACCCCAGGAACTCTGGTACCAATGAGACCATAGCCCAGGAACTCTGGTACCAATCGGAATGTACCCCAGGAAAGCTGGTACCAATCGAACCATATACTAGAAACGCTGGTCCCAATGGGACCGTACCCCAGATACTCTGTTACCAATGGGACCAGACCCCAGGAACTCTGGTACCAATGTGACCGTATATCACGAACTCTGTTATCAATGGGACCGTACCCCAGGAACTCTGGTACCAATGGGACCGTATATCAGGAACTCGGATACGAATGGGTCCATACCCCAGGAACTCTGGTACCAATGTGACCGTACCCTAGGAACTCTGGTACCAATGGTACTGTACCCCAGGAACTCTGCTACCAATGGGACCGTACCCCAGGAACTCTGGTACCAATGTTACCGTACACCAGGAACTCTAATACCAATGGGACCATACCCCAGAAAATCTGGTACCAATGGGACCGTACCCTAGGAACTCTGGTACCAAGGGGACCATACCCCAGGAATTCTGGTACCAATAGGACCATACCCCAGGAACTCTGGTACCAAGGGGAGCATAGCCCAGGAACTCTGGTACCAATACGACCATACCCCAGGAACTCTGGTACCAAGGGGAGCATAGCCCAGGAACTCTGGTACCAATGGGACCATACCCCAGGAAGGCTTGTACCAATGGGACCATACCCCAGGAACTCAGGTACCAAGGGGACCATACTCCAGGAACTCTGGTACCAATGGCACCATACCGCAGGAACTCTGGTGTCAATGGGACCATACCCCATAAAATCTGGTACCAATGGGACCATACCCCAGGAACTCTGGTACCAATGTTACCGTACCCCAGGAACTCTAATACCAATGGGACCATACCCCAGAAAATCTGGTACCAATGGGACCGTACCCCAGGAACTCGTGTACCAAGGGGAGCATAGCCCAGGAACTCTGGTACCAATAGGACCATACCCCAGGAACTCTGGGACCAAGGGGAGCATAGCCCAGGTACTCTGGTACCAATGGGACCATACCCCAGGAAGGCTTGTACCAATGGGACCATACCCCAGGAACTCAGGTACCAAGGGGACCATACTCCAGGAACTCTGGTACCAATGGCACCATACCTCAGGAACTCTGGTGTCAATGGGACCATACCCCATAAACTCTGGTACCAATGGGACCATACCCCAGGAACTCTGGTACCAATGTTACCATACCCCAGGAACTCTGGTGCCAATGTGATCGTACCCCAGGAAGGCTGGTGCGAATGGGAGCGTATCCCAAGAACTCTGGTACCAATGGGACCATACCCCAGTGAGGCTGGTACCAATGGGACCGTACCCAGGAACTCTGGTACCATTGGACCATACCGCAGGAAGGCTGGTACCAATGGGATCGTACCCCAGGAAATCTGGGACCAATGGGACCTTACCCCAGGAAATCTGCTACCAATGGGACCATACCCCAGGAATTCTGGTACCAATTGGACCATACTCCAGTAACTCTGGTACCAATGTTACCGTACCCCAGGAAATCTGGTACCAATGGGACCATACCTCAGGAACTCTGGTACCAATGTGACCATACCCCAGGAACTCTAGTGCCAAAGGGACCGTACCCCAGGAAGGCTGGTACGAATGTGATCGTATCCCCAGAACTCTGGTACCAATGGGACCATACCCCAGGAACTCTGGGACCAATGGGACCATACCCCAGGAACTCTGGTACCAATGGGACCATACCCCAGGAACTCTGGTAACAAGGGGAGCATACCCCAAAAACTCTGGTACCAATGGGACCATACCCCAGGAACTCTGGTACCAAGGGGAGCAAAGCCCAGGAACTCTGGTACCAATGGGACCATACCCCAGGAAGGCTGGTACCAAGGGGACCATACCCCAGGAACTCTGGTACCAATGTAACCGCACACCAGCAACTCTGGTACCAATGGGACCGTACCCAAGGAAGGCTGGTACGAATGGGACCATACCCCAGGAACTCTGGTACCAATGGCACCATACCCCAGGAACTCTGGTAGCAAAGGGACCTTACCACTGGAACTCTGGTACCAATGGGACCGTACCCTAGGAACTCTGGTACCAATGGCACCATACCGCAGGAACTCTGGTGTCAATGGGACCATACCCCATAAACTCTGGTACCAATGGGACCATACCCCAGGAACTCTGGTACCAATGGGAGCTTACCCCTGGAACTCTGGTACCAATGGGACCGTACCCCAGGAACTCTGGTGCCAATGGGACCGTCCCCCAGGAAGTCTGGTACGAATGGGACCATACCCCAGGAACTCTGGTAGCAAAGGGACCATTCCCCAGGAACTCTGATACCAATGGGACCATACCCCATGAAGGCTGGTACCAATGGGACCACACCGTAGGAACTCTGTTACCAATGGGACCATACCCCAGGAGGGCTAGTACCAATGGGACCGTACCCCAGGAATTCTGGTACCAATGGGACTGTACACCAGCAACTCTGGTACCAGTGGGACCGTACCCCAGGAACTCTGATGCCAATGGGACCGTACCCCAGGAAGGCTGGTACCAATGGGACAGTACCCCAGGAAGGCTGCTACCAAAGGGACCGTACCCGAGGAACTCTGGTACCGACGGAACGTACCCCAGGAAGGCTGGTACCAATGGTGCCTTACCGCAGGAAGGCTGATACCAAAGGGACCGAACCCCATGAATTCTGGTACCAAGGGAACGTACCCCAGGAAGGCTGGTATCAATGGGGCCTTACCGCAGGAACTCTTTTCCCAATGGAACCATACCACAGGAACTCTGGTGTCAATGGGACCGTACCCCAGGAAGGCTGGTACAAATGGGACCGTACCCCAGGAACTCTCATACCTATGGGACCATACACCAGAAACTCTGGGATCAATGGGACATTACCCCAGGAACTTTTGTACCAATGGGACCATATCCCAGGAACTCAGGTACCAATGGGACCGTACCCCAGGAACTCTGGTACCAATGGGACTGTACCCCAGGAAATCTGGTACCAATGGGACCGTACCCCATGAAGGCTGGTTCCAATGGGACCGTACCCAGGAACTCTGGTACCATTGGACCATACCGCAGGAAGGCTGGTACCAATGGGACCGTACCCCAGGAAAACTGGTACCAATGGGACCTTACCCCAGGAAATCTGGAACCAATGGGAGCTTACCCCAGGAAGTCAGGTACCAATGGGACCATACCCCAGGAATTCTGGGACCAATGGGACCGTACCCCATGAACTCTGGTACCAATGGGACCATACCCCAGGAACTCTGGTACCAATGGGACCATACCCCAGGAACTCTGCTACCAATGGGACCAAACCCAGGAATTCTGGTACCAATGGGACAGTACCCCAGGAACTCAGGTACCAATGGGACCGTACCCCAGGAACTCTTGTACCAATGGGGCCGTACCCCAGGAAATCTGGTACCAATGGGACCGTACCACAGGAAGGCTGGTACCAATGGGACCATACCATAGGAACTCTGGTACCAATGGGACCATACCCCAGTGAGGCTGGTACCAATGGTACCGTACCCAGGAACTCTGGTACCAATGGGGCCGTACACCAGGAAATCTTGTCCCAATGGGACCGTACCCCATGAAGGCTGGTACCAATGGGACCATACCGTAGGAACTCTGGTACCAATGGGACCGTACCCCAGGAGGGCTGATAACAATGGTACCGTACCCCAGGAATTCTGGTACCAATGGGACTGTACACCAGCAACTCTGGTACCAGTGGGACCGTAACCCAGGAACTCTGGTGCCAATGGGACCGTACCGCAGGAAGGCTGTTACCAATGGGGCTTTACCGCAGGAAGGCTGGTACCAAAGGGACCGTACCCAATGAATTCTGGGACCAAGGGAACGTACCCCAGGAAGGCTGGTATCAATGGGGCCATACCCCAGGAACTCTGGTGTCAATGGGACCGTACCCCAGGAAGGCTGGTACGAATGGGACCGTACCCCAGGAACTCTGATACCAATGGTACCATACACCAGTAACTCTGGGACCAATAGGACATTACCCCAGGAACTTTTGTACCAATGGGACCGTACCCCAGGAACTCTGGTACCAATAGTGCCGTACCCCAGGAAATCTGGTACCAATGGGACCGTACCCCATGAAGGCTGGTTCCAATGGTACCGTACCCAGGAACTCTGGTACCAATGGGACCATACCCCAGGAATCTGGTACTAATGTGACCATACCCCAGGAACTCTGGTACCAATGGGACCATACCCCAGGAACTCTGGTACCAAGGGGAGCATACCCCATGAATTATCTTACCAATTGGACCATACCCAGGAATTCTGGTACCAATGGGACTGTACACCAGCAACTCTGGTACCAATGGGACCGTACCCCAGGAACTCTGGTACCAACTGGACCATACCCCAGGAAGTCTGGTACCAATGGGACCATACCCAGGAATTCTGGTACCAATGGGACTGTACACCAGCAACTCTAGTACCAATGGGACCTTACCCTCGGAACTCTGGTACCAATGGGCCCGAACCCCAGGAACTCACGTACCAATGGGACTGTACACCAGCAACTCTGGTACCAATGGGACCGTACACCAGGAACTCTGGTGCCAATGGGACCGTACCCCAGGAAATCTGGTACCAATGGGACCTTACCCAAGGAAATCTGGTCCCAATGGGACCATCCCCCAGGAACTCAGGTACCAATGGGACCGAACACAAGTAATTCTTGTACCAATAGGACCATACTCGGGGAACTCTGGTACCAATGGTACCATACCCCAGGAACTCTGGTGTCAATGGGAGCAAACCCTATAAACTCTGGTACCAATGGGACCATAACCCAGGAACTCTGGTACCAATGTTACCGTACCCCAGGAACTCTAGTACCAATGGGACCATACCCCAGGAACTCTGGTACCAATGGGAGCGTACCCTAGGAAATCTGGTACCAATGGGACCATACCCCATGAAGGCTGGTTCCAATGGGACCGTACCCAGGAACTCAGGTACCAATGGGACCATACCCCAGGAATTCTGGTACCAATGGGACCATACCCCAGGAACTCTGGTACCAATGGGACCATACCCCAGGAACTCTGGTACCAAGGGGAGCATACCCCAGGAACTCTGGTACCAATGGGACCATACCCCAGGAACTCTGGTAAAAAGGGGAGCATACCCCAGGAACTCTGGCACCATTGGGACCATACCCCAGGAAGGCTGGTACCAATGGGACCATACCCAGGAATTCTGGTACCAATAGGACTGTACACCAGCAAATCTGGTACCAATGGGACCTTACCCTAGGAACTCTGGTACCAATGGGACCGTACCCCAGGAAATCTGGTACCAATGGGACCGTACCCCAGGAAGGCTGGTACCAAAGGGACCATACCATAGGAACTCAGGTACCAATGGGACCATACCCCAGCAAGGCTGGTACCAATGGGACCGTACCCCAGGAAATCTGGTACCAATGGGACCTTACCCGAGGAACTCTGGTACTAATGGGACCGTACCCCAGGAACTCAGGTACCAATGGGACCGTACCCCAGGAACTCAGGTACCAATAGGGCCGCACCCCAGGAAATCTGGTAGCAATGGGACCGTACCCCAGGAAGGCTGGTACCAATCGGACCATACCGTAGGGACACTGGTACCAATGGGACCATACCTCAGCGAGGCTGGTACCAATGGGACCGTACCTAGGATCTCTGGTACCATTGGACCATACCGCAGGAAGACTGGTAACAATGGAACCGTACCCCAGGAAATCTGGTACCAATGGGACCTTACCCCAGGAAATCTGGTACCAATGGGACCTTACCCCAGGAACTCAGGTATCAATGGGACCATACCCCAGGAAATCTGGTCCCAATGTTACCGTACCCCAGGAAATCTCGTACCAATGGGACCATACCCCAGGAACACTGGTACCAATGGGACCGTACCCCAGGAATTCTGGTGCCAATGGGACCGTACCCCAGGAAGGCTGGAATGAATGGGATCATATCCCAAGAACTCTGGTTCCAATGGGACCAAACCCCAGGAACTCTGGTCCCAATGAGACCATAGCCCAGGAACTCTGGTACCAATCGGATTGTACCCCAGGAAAGCTGGTACCAATGGAACCATATACTATGAACGCTGGTCCCAATGGCACCGTACCCCAGGTACTCTGGTACCAATGGGACCGTATATCAGGAACTCGGGTACGAATGGGACCATACCCCAGGAACTCTGGTACCAATGTGACCGTACCCCAGGAACTCTGGTACCAATGGTACCGTACCCCAGGAACTCTGCTACCAATGGGACCGTACCCCAGGAACTCTGGTACCAATGGGACCATACCCCAGGAATTCTGGTACCAATGGGACCATACCCCAGGAACACTGGTACCAATTGGACCATACCCCTGGAACACTGGTGCCAGTGGGACCTTACCCCAGGAACTCTAGTACCAATGGGACATTACCCCAGGAACTCTGGTACCAATGGGATCATACCCCTGGAACTTTGGTACGAATGGGACCGTATCCCACGAACTCTGGTACCAATGGGACCATACTCCAGGAACTCTGGTGTCAATGGGACCATACCCCATAAACTCTTGTACAAATGGGACCATACCCCATGGAACTCAGGTAACAATGTTACCGTACCCCAGGAATTCTAATACCAATGGGACCATACCCCAGAAAATCTGGTACCAATTGGACCGTACCCCAAGAAATTTGGTGCCAATGGGACCGTACCCCAGGAAGGCTGGTGCGAATGGGACCGTATCCCAAGAACTCTAGGACCATTGGGACCATACCCCAGGAACTCTGGTACCAATGGGACCTTACCCTAGGAACGCTGGTACCATAGGGACCATACCACAGAAACTCTGGTACCAAGGGAATGTACCCCAGGAAGGCTTGTACCAATGAGGCCTTACCGCAGGAACTCTGGTACCAATGGAACCATACCCAAGGAAGTCTGGTACCAAGGGGACCATGCTCCGGAAATCTGGTACCAATGGGACCGTACCCCAGGAACTCTGGTTCCAATGGGACCATACCCCAGGAACTCTGGTACCAATGTAACCGCACACCAGCAACTCTGGTACCAATGGGATCGTACCCCAGGAACTCTGGTGCCAATGGGACCGTACCCCAGAAAGGCTGGTACGAATGGGACCGTACCCCTGGAACTCTGGTACCAAGGGGACCATACCCCAGGAACTCTGGTACCAATGGGACCTTACCCCTGGAACTCTGGTACCAATGGGACCTTACCCCAGGAACTCTGGTGCCAATGGGACCGTACCCCAGGAAGGCTGGTACGAATGGGACCGTACCCCTGGAACTCTGGTACCAAGGGGACCATACCCCAGGAATTCTGGTACCAATAGGACCATACCCCAGGAACTCTGGTACCAAGGGGAGCATAGCCCAGGAACTCTGGTACCAATGGGACCATACCCCAGGAAGGCTGGTACCAAGGGGACCATACCCCAGGAACTCTGGTACCAATGTAACCGCACACCAGCAACAAGGTACCAATTGGACCGTACACCAGGAACTCTGGTGCCAATAGGACCGTACCCCCGGAAGGCTGGTACGAATGGGACCATACCCCAGGAACTCTGGTACCAATGGCACCATACCCCAGGAACTCTGGTACCAATGGGACCTTACCCCTGGAACTCTGGTACCAATGGGACCGTACCCTTGGAACTCTGGTACCAAGGGGAGCATACCCCAGGAATTCTGGTACCAATAGGAACACACCCTAGGAACTCTGGTACCAAGGGGAGCATAGCCCAGGAACTCTGGTACCAATGGGACCATACCCCAGGAAGGATTGTACCAATGGGACCATACCCCAGGAACTCAGGTACCAAGGGGACCATACTCCAGGAACTCTGGTACCAATGGCACCATACCGCAGGAACTCTGGTGTCAATGGGACCATACCCCATAAACTCTGGTACCAATGGGACCATACCCCAGGAACTCTGGTACCAATGTTACCGTACACCAGGAACTCTGGTGCCAATGAGATCGTACCCCAGGAAGGCTGGTGCGAATGGGATCGTATCCCAAGAACTCTGGGACCAATGGGACCATACCCCAGGAACTCTGGTACCAATGGGACCTTACCCCATGAACGCTGGTACCAAAGGGACCGTACCCCAGGAACTCTGGTACCAAGGGAATGTACCCCAGGAAGGCTGGTACCAATGGGGCCTTACAGCAGGAACTCTGGTCCCAATGGAACCATACCCAAGGAAGTCTGGTACCAATGTGGCCGCACACCAGCAACTCTGGTACCAATGGGACCGTACCCCAGGAACTCTGGTGCCATTGGGACCGTCCCCCAGGAAGTCTTGTACGAATGGGACCATACCCCAGGAACTCTGGTACCAAAGGGACCATTCCCCAGGAACTCTGGTACCAATGGGACCATACCGTAGGAACTCTGGTACCAATGGGACCGTACCCCAGGAGGGCTGGTACCAATGGGACCGTACACCAGGAATTCTGGTACCAATGGGACTGTACACCAGCAACTCTGGTACCAGTGGGACCGTACCCCAGGAACTCTGGTACCAATGGGACCTTACCCCATGAACGCTGGTACCAAAGGGACCGTACCCCAGGAACTCTGGTACCAAGGGAATGTACCCCAGGAAGGCTGGTACCAATGGGGCCTTACAGCAGGAACTCTGGTCCCAATGGAACCATACCCAAGGAAGTCTGGTACCAAGGTGACCATGCTCCAGGAACTCTGGTACCAATGGGACCGTACCCCAGGAACTCTGGTTCCAAAGGGACCATACCCCAGGAACTCTGGTGCCAATGTGGCCGCACACCAGCAACTCTGGTACCAATGGGACCGTACCCCAGGAAGGCTGGTACCAATGGGACAGTACCCCAGGAAGGCTGCTACCAAAGGGACGTACCCCAGGAACTCTTGTACCAACGGAACAGACCCCAGGAAGGCTGGTACCAATGGTGCCTTACCGCAGGAAGGCTGATACCAAAGGGACCGAACCCCATGAATTCTGGTACCAAGGGAACGTACCCCAGGAAGGCTGGTATCAATGGGGCCATACCACAGGAACTCTTTTCCCAATGGAACCAGACCACAGGAACTCTGGTGTCAATGGGACCGTACCCCAGGAAGGTTGGTACGAATGGGACCATACCCCAGGAACTCTGATACCAATGGGACCATACACCAGGAACTCTGGGATCAATGGGACAATACCCCAGGAACTTTTGTACCAATGGGACCATATCCCAGGAACTCAGGTACCAATGGGACCGTACCCCAGGAACTCTGGTACCAATGGGCCCGTACCCCAGGAAATCTGGTACCAATAGGACCGTACCCCAGGAAATCTGGTACCAATGGGACCGTACACCATGAAGGCGGGTTCCAATGGGACCGTACCCAGGAACTCTGGTACCATTGGACCATACCACAGGAAGGCTGGTACCAATGGGACCGTACCCCAGGAAACCTGGTACCAATGGGACCTTACCCCAGGAAATCTGGAACGAATGGGAGCTTACCCCAGGAAGTCAGGTACAAATGGGACCATACCCCAGGAATTCCGATACCAAAGGGACAGTACCCCATGAACTCTGGTACCAATGGGACCATACCCCAGGAACTCTGGTACCAATGGGACCATACCCCAGGAACTCTGCTACCAATGGGACCAAACCCAGGAATTCTGGTACCAATGGGACCATACCCCAGGAACTCTGATACCAATGGGACCAACCACCAGTAACTCTGGGATCAATGGGACATTACCCCAGGAACTTTTGTACCAATGGGACCATATCCCAGGAACTCAGGTACCAATGGGACCGTACCCCAGGAACTCTGGTACCAATGGGACCGTACCCCAGGAAATCTGGTACCAATGGGACCGTACCCCAGGAAATCTGGTACCAATGGGACCGTACCCCATGAAGGCGGATTCCAATGGGACCGTACCCAGGAACTCTGGTACCATTGGACCATACCGCAGGAAGGCTGGTACCTATGGGACCGTACCCCAGGAAACCTGGTACCAATGGGACCTTACCCCAGGAAATCTGGAACGAATGGGAGCTTACCCCAGGAAGTCAGGTACAAATTGGACCATACCTCAGGAATTCTGGTACCAAAGGGACAGTACCCCATGAACTCTGGTACCAATGGGACCATACCCCAGGAACTCTGGTACCAATGGGACCATACCCCAGGAACTCTGCTACCAATGGGACCAAACCCAGGAATTCTGGTACCAATGGGACCGTACCCCAGGAACACAGGTACCAATGGGACCGTACCCCAGGAACGCTGGTACCAATGGGACCATACCCCATGAAGGCTGGTACCAATAGGACCATACCGTAGGAACTCTGTTACCAATGGGACCGTACCCCAGGAGGGATGGTACCAATGGGACCGTACACCAGGAATTCTGGTACCAATGTGACCGCACACCAGCAACTCTGGTACCAATGGGACCGTACCCCAGGAACTCTGGTGCCATTGGGACCGTCCCCCAGGAAGTCTGGTACGAATGGGACCATACCCCAGGAACTCTGGTACCAAAGGGACCATTCCCCAGGAACTCTGGTACCAATGGGACCATACCCCATGAAGGCTGGTACCAATGGGACCATACCGTAGGAACTCTGTTAGCAATGGGACCGTACCCCAGGAGGGCTGCTACCAATGGGACCGTACACCAGGAATTCTGGTACCAATGGGACTGTACACCAGCAACTCTGGTACCAGTGGGACCGTACCCCAGGAACTCTGGTGCCAATGGGACCGTACCCCAGGAAGGCTGGTACCAATGGGACAGTACCCCAGGAAGGCTGCTACCAAAGGGACCGTACCCCAGGAACTCTTGTACCAACGGAACGTACCCCAGGAAGGCTGGTACCAATGGTGCCTTACCGCAGGAAGGCTGATACCAAAGGGACCGAACCCCATGAATTCTGGTACCAAGGGAACGTACCCCAGGAAGGCTGGTATCAATGGGGCCTTACCACAGGAACTCTTTTCCCAGTGGAACCATACCACAGGAACTCTGGTGTCAATGGGACCGGACCCCAAGAAGGCTGGTACGAATGGGACCGTACCCCAGGAACTCTGATACCAATGGGACCATACACCAGGAACTCTGGGATCAATGGGACATTACCCCAGGAACTTTTGTACCAATGGGACCATATCCCAGGAACTCAGGTACCAATGGGACCGTACCCCAGGAACTCTGGTACCAATGGGACCGTACCCAGGAAATCTGGTACCAATGGGACCGTACCCCATGAAGGCGGGTTCCAATGGGACCGTACCCAGGAACTCTGATACCATTGGACCATACCGCAGGAAGGCTGGTACCAATGGGACCGTACTCCAGGAAATCTGGTCCCAATGGGACCTTACCCCAGGAAATCTGGAACCAATGGGAGCTTACCCCAGGAAGTCAGGTACCAATGGGACCATACCCCAGGAATTCTGGTACCAATGGGACAGTACCCCATGAACTCTGGTACCAATGGGACCATACCCCAGGAACTCTGGTACCAATGGGACCATACCCCAGGAACTCTGCTACCAATAGGACCAAACCCAGGAATTCTGGTACCAATGGGACAGTACCCCAGGAACTCAGGTACCAATGGGACCGTACCCCAGGAACTCTTGTACCAATGGGGCCGTACCCCAGGAAATCTGGTACCAATGGGACCGTACCACAGGAAGGCTGGTACCAATGGGACCATACTGTAGGAACTCTGGTACCAATGGGACCATACCCCAGTGAGGCTGGTACCAATGGGACCGTACCCAGGAACTCTGGTAACATTGGACCATACCGCAGGAAGGCTGGTACCAATGGGATCGTACCCCAGGAAACCTGGGACCAATGGGACCTTACCGCAGGAAATCTGGTACCAATGGGACCATACCCCAGGAATTCTGGTACCAATTGGACCATACTCCAGGAACTCTGGTACCAATGGGACCATACCCCAGGAACTCTGGTGTCAATGGGACCAAACCCTATACACTCTGGTACCAATGGGACCATATCCCAGGAACTCTGGTACCAATGTTACCGTACCCCAGGAAATCTAGTACCAATGGGGCCATACCTCAAGAACTCTGGTACCAATGGGACCGTACCCCAGGAACTCTCGTGCCAAAGGGACCGTACCCCAGGAAGGCTGGTACGAATGTGATCGTATCCCAAGAACTCTGGTACCAATGGGACCATACCCCAGGAACTCTGGGACCAATGGGACCATACCCCAGGAACTCTGCTACCAATGGGACCAAACCCAGGAATTCTGGTACCAATGGGACCGTACCCCAGGAACTCAGGTACCAATGGGAACGTACCCCAGGAACTCTTGTACCAATGGGGCCGTACCCCAGGAAATCTGGTACCAATGGGACCGTACCACAGGAAGGCTGGTACCAATGGGACCATCCCGTAGGAACTCTGGTACCAATGGGACCATACCCCAGTGAGGCTGGTACCAATGGGACCGTACCCAGGAACTCTGGTACCATTGGACCATACCGCAGGAAGGCTGGTACCAATGGGATCGTACCCCAGGAAATCTGGGACCAATGGGACCTTACCGCAGGAAATCTGGTACCAATGGGACCATACCCCAGGAATTCTGGTACCAATTGGACCATACTCCAGGAACTCTGGTACCAATGGGACCATACCCCAGGAACTCTGGTGTCAATGGGACCAAACCCTATACACTCTGGTACCAATGGGACCATATCCCAGGAACTCTGGTACCAATGTTACCGTACCCCAGGAAATCTAGTACCAATGGGACCATCCCTCAAGAACTCTGGTACCAATGGGACCGTACCCCAGGAACTCTCGTGCCAAAGGGACCGTACCCCAGGAAGGCTGGTACGAATGTGATCGTATCCCAAGAACTCTGGTACCAATGGGACCATACCCCAGGAACTCTGGGACCAATGGGACCATACCCCAGGAACTCTGGTACCAATGGGACCATACCCCAGGAACTCTGGTAACAAGGGGAGCATACCCCAAAAACTCTGGTACCAATGGGACCATACCCCAGGAAGGCTGCTACCAATGGGACCATACCCAGGAATTCTGGTACCAATGGGACTGTACACCAGCAAATCTGGTACCAATAGGACCGTACCCCAGGAACTCAGGTACCAATAGGGCCGCACCCCAGGAAATCTGGTAGCAATGGGACCGTACCCCAGGAAGGCTGGTACCAATGGGACCTTACCCTAGGAACTCTGGTACCAATGGGACCGTACCCCAGGAACTCAGGTACCAATAGGACCGTACCCCAGGAACTCAGGTACCAATAGGGCCGCACCCCAGGAAATCTGGTAGCAATGGGACCGTACCCCAGGAAGGCTGGTACCAATCGGATCATACCGTAGAGACACTGGTACCAATGGGACCATACCCCAGGAACTCTGGTACCAATGGGACCGTACCCCAGGAAAGCTGGTACCAATGGAACCATATACCAGGAACGCTGGTCCCAATGGGACCGTACCCCAGGTACTCTGTTACCAATGGGACCATACCCCAGGAACTCTGGTACCAATGTGACCGTATATCAGGAACTCTGGTACCAATGGGACCGTATATCAGGAACTCGGGTACAAATGGGACCATACCCCAGGAACTCTGGTACCAATGTGACCGTACCCGAGGAACTCTGGTACCAATGGGATCATACCCCTGGAACTTTGGTACGAATGGGACCGTATCCCACGAACTCTGGCGTCAATGGGATCGTACCCGAGGAACTCTGGTACCAATGGAACCATACCCCAGGAACTCTGGTACCAATTGCACCGTACACGAGGAACGCTGGGACCAATGGACTGTACCCCAGGAATTTTGGTAGCAATGGGTCCGTACCCCAGGAAAGCTGGTACCAATGGAACCGTATACCAGGAACGCTGGTCCCAATGGGACCGTACCCCAGGTACTCTGTTACCAATGGGTCCATACCCCAGGAACTCTGGTACCAATGGGACCATACCCCAGGAACACTGGTACCAATGGGTCCATACCCCAGGAACTCTGGTACCAATGGGACCATACCCCAGGAACTCTGGTACCAATGGGACCATACTCCAGGAACTCTGGTACTAATGGGACCTCACTGCAGGAACTCTGGTATCAATGGGACCATACCACAGGAACTCTGGTACCAATAGGACCATACCCCAGGAACTCTGGTACCAATGGGACCTTACCGCAGGAAATCTGGTACCAATGGGACCATACCCCAGGAACTCTGGTACGAATGGGACCTTATCCCACGAACTCTGGTCCCAATGGGACCGTACCCCAGGAACTCTGTTACCAATGGGGCCATACCCCAGTAACTCTGGTACCAATGGGACCATACTCCAGGAACTCTGGTACCAATGGGACCATACCCCAGGAACTCTGGTACCAATGGGACCGTATATCAGGAACTCTGGTACGAATGGGACCATACCCCAGGAACTCTGGTACCAATGGGACCAAACCCCAGGAACTCTGGTACCAATGGGGCCATACCCCAGGAACTCTGGTACCAATGGGACCATACCGCAGGAAGGCTGGTTCCAATGGGACTTTACCGCAGGAACTCTGGTACCAATGGGACCGTACCCCAGGAACTCTGGCACCACTGGGACCGTACCCCAGGAACTCTGGTACCAATGGGACCATACCGCATAAAGGCTGGTACCAATGGGACCATACCCCAGGAACTCTGGTCCCAATGGGACCTTACCCCAGGAACTCTGGTACCAATGGGACCATACCCTTGGAACTCTGGTACCAATGGGACCGCATCCCACGAATTCTGGTACCAATGGGACCTTACCCCAGGAACTCTGGTACCAATGGGTCCATACCCATGGAACTCTGGTACCTATGCGACTATATCCCAGGAACTCTGGTACCAATGGGACCGTACCCCAGTAACGCTGGTACCAATGGGACCATACCCCTGGAACTCTGGTGCCAATGGGACCGTATCCCACAAACTCTTGTACCAATGGGACATTACCCCAGGAATTCTGGTACCAATGGGACCACACCCCAGGAACACTGGTACCAATGGGTCCATACCCCAGGAACTCTGGTACCAATGGGACCATACCCCAGGAACACTGGTACCAATGGGACCATACCCCAGGAACTCTGGTACCAATGGGACCATACTCCAGGAACTCTGGTACTAATGGGACCTCACTCCAGGAACTCTGGTATCAATGGGACCATACCGCAGGAACTCTGGTACCAATAGGACCATACCCCAGGAACTCTGGTACCAATGGGACCTTACCGCAGGAAATCTGGTACCAATGGGACCATACCCCAGGAACTCTGGTACGAATGGGACCTTATCCCACGAACTCTGGTCCCAATGGGACCGTACCCCAGGAACTCTGTTACCAATGGGACCATACTCCAGGAACTCTGGTACCAATGGGACCATACCCCAGGAACTCTGGTACCAATGGGGCCATACCCCAGGAACTCTGGTACCAATGGGACCATACCGCAGGAAGGCTGGTTCCAATGGGACTTTGCCGCAGGAACTCTGGTACCAATGGGACCGTACCCCAGGAACTCTGGCACCACTGGGACCGTACCCCAGGAACTCTGGTACCAATGGGACCATACCGCATAAAGGCTGGTACCAATGGGACCATACCCCAGGAACTCTGGTCCCAATGGGACCTTACCCCAGGAACTCTGGTACCAATGGGACCATACCCTTGGAACTCTGGTACCAATGGGACCGCATCCCACGAATTCTGGTACCAATGGGACCTTACCCCAGGAACTCTGGTACCAATGGGTCCATACCCATGGAACTCTGGTACCTATGCGACTATATCCCAGGAACTCTGGTACCAATGGGACCGTACCCCAGTAACGCTGGTACCAATGGGACCATACCCCTGGAACTCTGGTGCCAATGGGACCGTATCCCACAAACTCTTGCACCAATGGGACATTACCCCAGGAACTCTGGTAACAATGGGTCCATACCCATGGAACTCTGGCACCAATGGGACCGTGTCCCACGAACTCTGGTGCCAATGCGACCATACCCCAGGAGCTCTGCTACCAATGGGACCATACCCCAGTAACTATGGTACCAATGGGACGATACCCCTGGAATTCTGGTACCAATGGGACCGTATCCCACGAACTCTGGTACCAATGGGACCTTACCCCAGGAATTCTGGTACCAATGGGTCCATACCCATGGAACTCTGGTACCAATGGGTCCATACCCATGGAACTCTGGTACCAATGCGACCATACCCCAGAAACTCTGGTACCAATTGGACCATATCCCAGGAACTCTGGTACCGATGGGACCTTACTCCAGGAACTCTGGTAGCAAAGGGACCATATCGCAGGAACTCTAGTATCAATGGGACCGTATACCAGGAACTCTGGTACCAATGGGACCATACCCCAGGAACTGTGGTATCAATGGGACCATATCCCAGGAACTCTGGTATCAATGGGGCCATACCCCAGGAACACTGGTACCAATGGGACCGTACCCGAGGAACTCTGGTACCAATGGGACCATACCCAGGAACTCTGGTACCAATGGGACCGTACCCCAGGAACTCTGGTACCAATGGGACCATACCACGGAAACTCTGGTACCAATGGGACCATACCCCAGGAATTCTGGTACCAATGGGACCGTATCCCAGGACCTCTGGTACCAATGGGACCGTACCCCAGGAACTCTCGTACCAATGGGTATTTATCCCAGGAACTGTGGGACCAATGGGACCGTACCCCAGGAACTCTGGTACCAATGGGACCATACCCCAGGAACTCTGGTACCAATGGGACTGTACTCCAGGATCTCTCGTACCAATTGGACCGTACCCCATGAACTCTGGTACTAATGGGTCCGTACCCCAGGAAGGCTGGTACCAATGGGACCATACCCCAGGAACTCTGGTACCAATGGAACCTTACCCCAGGAACTCTGGTCCTGTTGGGACCGTAGCCTAGGAACTCTGGTACCAATGGGACCATACCGCAGGAACTCTGGTACCAATGGGACCGTACACCAGGAACTCTGGTACCAATGGGACCTTGCCGCAGGAACTCTGGTACCAATGGGACCATACCGCAGGAACTCTGGTACCAATGGGACCTTACCCCAGGAACTCTGGTACCAATGGGACCTTACCCCAGGAACTCTGGTACCAATGGTACCTTACCCCAGGAACTGTGGTACCAATTGGACCGTACCCCAGGAACTCTCGTACCAATGGGACCGTACCCCAGGAACTCTGGTACCAATGGGACCGTACCCCAGGAACTCTGGTACCAATGGACCGTACCCCAGGAATGCTGGTACCAATAGGACCGTATCCCAGGAACTCTGGTACCAATGGGACCATACTGCAGGAACTCTGGTACCAATGGGACCGTACCCCAGGAACTCTGGTACCAATGGGACCATACCTCAGGAACTCTGGTGCCAATGGGACCATACCCCAGGAACTCTGGTACCAATGGGACCTTACCCCAGGAAATCTGGTACCAATGGGACCATACCCCAGGAACTCTGGTACCCATGGGACCTTACCCCAGGAACTCTGGTACCAATGGGATCGTACCCCAGGAACTCTGGTACCAATGGACCGTACCCCATGAACTCTGATACCAATGGGACCATACCCCAGGAACTCTGGTACCAATGGGACTGTAACCCAGGAACTCTGGTCCCAATGGGACCATACCCCTGGAACGCTGGTACCAATGGGACCGTACCCCAGGAACTTTGGTACCAATGGGACCGTACCCCAGGAACTCTGGTACCAATGGGACCATACCCCAGGAAGGCTGGTAGCAATGGGAACCTACCCCAGGAAGGCTGATACCAATGGGACCGTACCCCAGGAACGCTGCTGGCACCAATAAAGCTATCCCTCTGCAATGAATATTGCCTCAGGACTGGACTAGAGGACAAGGGAAAAACAATTGGAGAAGGAACGAAAGGCAATTGGACTTAGGCTGGACTGAGTTATAGAAACATAGAAACATAGAAACATAGAAAATAGGTGCAGGAGTAGGCCATTCAGCCCTTCAAACCTGCACCACCATTCAGTAAGATCATGGCTGATCATTCACCTCAGTTATTCTTTCCTGCTTTCTCTCCATACCCCTTGATCCCTTTAGCCATATGGCCATGTCTAACTCCCTCTGGAATATATCCAATGAATTGGCATCAACAACTCTCTGTGGTAGAGAGTTCCACAGGTTCACAACTCTCTGAGTGAAGAGGTTTCTCCTCATCTGGGCTGTTGGACGATCAAGGTGATCCAATGTTTCCAACATCAACCACAACTTACATTTAAGTAGCACCTTTGACGTGGTAAAACATCCCAAAGTGCTACAGAGGAACGTTATAAAACAAAATTCCACACTGAGCTACATATGGAGGTAGCAGGACAGATGACCAAAAGCTTGGCCAAAGAGGTAGTTTTAAGGAGCGTCATAAAGGAGGAGAGAGTGATGGAGCGGCAGAGAGGTTTAGGGAGGAAATTCCAGAGCTTGTGGCCTCGGCACCTGAAGCCACAGCCACCGATGGTGGTGCGATTAAAGTCGGGGATGCTCAGGAGGGCAGAATTAGAGGAGCGCAGACATCTCCGGGGTTTGTGGGGCTGGAGCAGATTACAGAGATAGGGACGGGCGAGGGCCATGGAGGAATTTGAAAACAAGGATGAGAATTTTGAAATCGAGGCATTGCTTAATCAGGAGCCAAAGTAGGTCAGCGAGCACAGGGGTGATGGGTGAGCGGGACTTGGTGCGAGTTAGGTACACATGGTTTACAGATTCAACGCAACCCCACAGTTGTGTTACAGCATTACACCACACGTCAAGCCAACTGTTGCACTGTTTCTCTTGCCTCATTCTTGGTCAAGCAAGTCGTGCACCTCGAGGGTTTGAACCACACCCGCCAGGTGGTTCGGCAACAACAATTGGCAGAGCATGCCTTCGCGGCTCTTCAACACCCCCTCAAGGACAGAGCATCGACAGCTAACTTCCCGACAGCTAACAGGGCAGAACAGGGGAAGGTTACTGTGAGACAGTTGGAAGGAATTCATGTGAAATGACTGCGATCTGCCTTCCGTTTGCTAACCGCCTGATGTTTGAAAACAAAACTCATGTTGCCTGCAAGCTTGATCAAGAGAGGAGGTTACTTTATCTGCTTGGAAGACATCACAAGTAACTAGATACACTTGAGTTCAAAGCTCTTGAAATGCCTTTAGGCAGCTGAGTACAAACAGGGAAGATTATACATTTAAAATATATATCTATCCCGACCCTCCTTGTATATCAGAGAAGCCTTTTCTCCAGATCTGCTTTTTAGTCTATATGTCAAGAGGCTGTTGGAGTGAATTATTGATGTAGACAATCAAAGATGGCCATGGCTCTTGTCTCTGGTTGGCTTACATGAAGATCCTTTGATCTACAGACTCATGATCAGACTTCTGAAGTTGTTAAATGTTTGAGGTTCGGCCTACACTTGCTTCCTCAAAACAAACGAACAATTTGAATTCTGAAAGCAACCAGCTCCTACTCTTTATCATATTTTCACTACAGCTGGCTCCTCGCATGGGCACTGCCTTTTGCCAAGCACGTGCTATTAATGACAATGAAAGAAGGGTTGTGGTTGTTTCATGATAAAACAACAATTACGATAGATCATCATCATCATAGGCGGTCCCTTGAATCGAGGATGACTTGCTTCCACACCAAAAAAGGATGAGTTCACAGGTGTTTCAATGATGAACCTAATATTCCAGATCCCAAACTACATCCTGAAGGGTGGAAGATGCCTGTGCGTGGATTTTTTTAACGTGGGGTGGCCGTTGCACACCAGCCACCACACGGGCTTGACAGAGCTAGGTCTTGGTCCAGTGGCAAGGATTAACCAAGATGACTGGAGACCAGCTGTGCTGCACGGACTTAGTGCGCACACATATCGCAGTGTGGGCTGGCCCGTGCTGCCCCTGGGCCCCGGCCCCGAACTCACGCCTCTCCTGGGCCCTGATCACATCCCTCCACAGTCTCTGTTAAATAGAGATGAAGGAAAACGCTTTTGAGTTGACTGCTTGTTCGACTTTCAATTAAACTCGCTCAACCCTGTCAAACTCCATGAAAAAAGTAAGCTTTTCTTGTATCCCTCCACAAGTCCTAGTATTATCGTTAATACCTTTAAGTCTAAACTAAAACATCAGGATATCTGTCTCACCCTGTAGACCCCAGCATTGTCAGTCTCTCTTGACGTGATAGCACTGAAGAGTTATCAAATTTTCATCCACAGTGTTTGACATCGAGTCACAGAAGGAGATATTAGGGCAGGTGACCAAAAGTTGGTCAAAGAGGTAGGTTTTAAGGAGCATCTTAAAGGTGGAGAAAGAGGCAGAGAGGTTTAAAGAGGGAATTCCAGAGCTTGGGGCCCAGGCAGTGAAGGTACAGCCGCCAATGGTGGAGCGATGAAAATCAGGGATGTTCAAAAGGCTAGAATTGGAGGAGTGCAGATATCTCAGAGGGTTGTAGGGATAGAGGAGGTTAGAGATTTTCCCTGATTGTTCACTCCCCGCCGCGCCTCCCCCCCCCCCCCCCCAGCCTTCCCACCCCATTATCCTAGCTGACATACACTCCAGACCTTCCACAATGGACACCCTATCATCATCATCATCATCATAGGCAGTCTCTCAGAATTGAGGAAGATTTGCTTCCACTTTTAACATGAGTCCTTTGGTGGCTGTGCAGTCCAATACGAGAACCACAGTCCCTGTCACAGGTGGGACAGATAGTCATTGAGGAAAGGGAGGGTGGGACTGGTTTGCCTGCGCTTGATTTCTGCATGCTCTCGGTGACAAGACTTGAGGTGCTCAGCACCCACCCGAATGCACTTCCTCCACTTAGGGCGGACTGGTCTTTGGCCAAGGACTCCCAGGTGTCGGTGGGGATGTTGCACTTTATCAGGGAGGCTTTGAGGGTGTCCTTGTAACGTTTCCTCTGCCCACCTTTGGCTCGTTTGCCGTGAAGGAGTTCCAAGTAGAGCGCTTGCTTTGGGAGTCTCGTGTCTGGCATGCGGACACCCTATACCTCCTAAAGTGACACATCATACTTTTCCAAATGGACGTTCTTGGATTTCGGAACCACTGCCCTAGACTTCACTAATGAGCTGCGTGAGACACTGCTCTATATTGCTCGATTACTATTCCACATTCATTCAGGTTCATTTTTCACCAAAACTGTTAGAAAAGTTGTAGCGGAGCTTCCTCAATGTCTTAATGCACTGCTCGGTGGGGTCCTGAGGAAAAGCAACAGATGCTGAATGGTACGGTAACGGAAACATTGGTGGCGAGCAGGTGGGGGGGCGAGGGGGACGGAGGGGGAGGGGGAGGCAGGGTGAAGCTACAGTTGAAGAGAAGGGCCCCGAGAAGGTTTTTGAAAGCGGGGTGGGAAGTGGAGAGACAGAAAGAACTGGAGAGGGTTCTCCAGAGGGCTCGCAGCTTTTTTTTTTTCTTTCGCGATGTGGGCAACGTTGGCGCGGCTGTTTATGAGAGGAGGTTATTTTCCCGGCCAAGTGATCCATCTGCCAGAGGCCCGCCTACCCGCATGACATAATCTCCAGCTTGGTCAGAGAGGTAGGATTTAAGGAGCGTCTTAAAGGAAGAGAGAGACAGAGAGGTTTAGTGTCTGCAATCCTCTCATTCTGCCCTCTTTTTCCACATCCCCAATTTTAATTACTCCATCATTGGTAGCCATGCCTACAGCTACCTGGGCCCTAAGCTCTGGAACTCCCTTCCTAAACCTCTCTGCCTCTCCACCTCACTCTTCTCTATTAAGACGCTCCTTAAAACCTACCTCTTTGACCAAGCTTTTGGTCACCTGACGTAATATCTCCGCATGTGGCTCGGTGTCAAATTTAGTTTATTTTATGACTTCCTATGGGAAACTATTCCTCCTCGGCCTTCTCAACCTGTCTGCAGCCTTTGACATGGTTGACCACTCCATCCTCCTCCAACTCCTCCCCTCCATCATCCAGCTGGGTGGGACTGCACTCGCCTGGTTCCATTCTTATCGATCTAATCGCAGGCAGAGAATCACCTGCAATGTCTTCTCTTCCCGCCTCCGCATCGTTACCTCTGGTGTCCCCCAAGGATCTATCCTTGGCCCCCTCCTATTTCTCGTCTATATGCTGCCCCTTGGCGACATCATCCGAAAACACGGCGTCAGTTTCCACATGTACGCCGACGACACCCAGCTCGACCTCACCCCCACTTCTCTCGACCTCTACGCTGCCTAAATATTGGGAAGACCAAAGCCTTGGGGGGTCATTTAACCCCTCAAAACGGATGGGTCAGGGTCGGGTGAGATGTCAAAATATAAAAAAATCTCAAACCTGCCTCCAACCCATCCACTGCTGGGTTTAATGGAGGCGGGACAAGGGGGTGGGGGGCATCCAACCCGCACCCAGGAGGCGGGTTGGCCATTTAAATATTATAATGAGGCTGGGAGCCTCACCTTTAACCTGCTTTAAGACGCTCCTTAAAATCTACCTCATTGGCAAAACCTTTGGTCACCTGTCCTGATAGCCTCTTATGTGGCTCAGTGGCAATTTTTGTCTGATAATTGCTCCTGTGAAGCACCTTGGGACGTTTTACTACATTAAAGGCGCTAGATAAATGCAAGTTGGTGTTGTTGATAAAGGAGGATCCCCTTTTGTAAAACGAGTCACAAATTCCCCTCAGAATGAAAATCCGCCCATCATAAATATTACAAAGTGATCGTATCTTAATTAAATCCTCCCAGCTCGAAGCATATTCATGGCTCGTGCTTTGAGCATTGCCAAAATAATTATTGTTCGCCCCCATCAATTTAAATACTTACCCCCCCCCCCCGCCCCCCGCCCACCCACCACCTCCTCCCCCTCCCTTGATACAGCCTTGTGAGTGGAGGCTGGAGAATGTAGCACTATCTGGAATTTAAAGAACACACAAAGGTATTTGGGGGCAGGCCGGGCGGGAGAAGAACAGAAGGCCAGGCATTTAATGAGACAACAGTGGGTGTTGTTTGGCTAATCCGAGCGTGAAATTCCCATTAGCCTGAATGGCCCTTGTAACAGAGAACGAGTGGCCCAGGCCGAGAGCAAACCGCTGTGTTCAGGTTCTGTACCTCATTAAACAGATGGTCAAGGCAGCCGGCTGCCTTTTAGTGAATTGTGACAACTCCAGGGTGGCAGCAGGCTGTAGGAGCGACAATCCACCGAAATAAATAAGAACAGAAGAAACAGAAGCACGAGTAGGCCATTCGGCCCCTCGAGCCTGCTCTGCCATTCAGTTCATCTCACCTCGACTCCACTTGCCTGCATTATCCCCATATCCCTTGTCTCCCTCAATATCCAAAAATCTATCGATCTCAACCTTGAATATGCTCAAGGACCGAGCCTCCACAGCCCTGTGGGGCAGAAAATTCTGAAGATTCACCAGCCTCTGAGTGAAGAAGCTTCTTCTCATCTCAGTCCTAAATGGCCGACCCCTTATTCTGAGACTGTGACCCCTGGTTCCAGACTCCCCAGCCCGGGAAACATCCTCCCTGCATCTACCCTGTCAAGCCCTGGAAGAATTCTGTTTGTAAGAAATAAATAAGGCACTTAGGGGTTGAAATTGGGTCCCGCCGTTTTTGAGGCGGTGTCTGAGTGATGATTTTAGTGCCGAGCAATTAGGCGCAGCCTCAAAGTCCTAAATTCAGCTTTTACGCCCAAAGATGAGAGCGCAGCGCTAAAAAGTGTCGTTGCACAATCATCCTCGGGCGGGAGCTCAGGAGGCCGACTGAATTTCCCCACGGGAGACTGCCGCCGTGCTGGAAAAAAACCGGACGGTAAAAAAAGTAACTGAAACTTCTCCGATCCCCACACACACTACCCCACTCTGAAAACGATTGAAAACATGCAGAAGTAAATAGAGAGAAAAACTTACCTTCCTTTCTGGGCGATTCCGCCCGAGATCCGCTCTTTAACCACCACTTTTCTCGGGCTGTACGGCCTCCTGTTACGGCAGCCGTACAAAGCAAATGTCGCGACAGAGGCGTCAAAGAGGAGTTGTACGCAGGATGACCTCACCACGCGGGTGGCGTTAGCTGGCCCAGTGTTGCCTCTTGGCGCCTCTGCCAAAGAGCCGACTGAATTTAGGATGAGGTGTCAATGCTGTCGAAGGTGCTAACCGGCAGCTTTATAAAGCGAATTTCGGCCCATTAAATTTGTTACTGTCATAAAAGCCAGATTTTAACAGGAGCCAACTTCAGGGGCTGTTTTCAAATCTGTTCGCTAGAGCTGTATTGGTCAAATCCCTTGCATGTTTCTTTGCAAGCATACAAACAATGAGGGCCAGGTAAAGAGCCTCTGCTCTATCCAGCCTGTCCCACACAATCGAGATACCTTGTGCATCACAATAATATACACTCTACCCCACCGGAGACCCTGTGATCTCCTGGGAGAGGTAAAAAAACAGATAAAAGCCCAGGCCAATTTTGCGGGCCGGGGAGGGGGGGGGGGGGTGGTGGGGAGGGAATCCTGGGAAATTCCTCTCCAACCCTCCTCCTCAAAACTGGTCCAGGAGAAGCAACCCCAGAAGAAGCCACTCTGCATCCAAGCAGGGTTTTATTATTTCCTTCTTCCGATTTCTTTCCTCTGCTCCCAAGGGTGCTGAGGAGTGTCAGCAAAGGTATTTGATGGTGGAAGGCATCACAGCCGGGCGGAACAGGCTGGGTATCTTGTCTCTTGAAAAGAGAAGGCTAAGGGGTGACCTGATGAAGGTCTTTAAAATTATGAAAGGTTTTTGATAGAGTAGATATTAGAGGGGGGACATTTTAGTACTATAGCACTTCCCGATGCATGGCAATTCCACCGCCGCCCCACCCCACCTTCCCCAAGGTACGAGGTACTGCCGGGGACTTCAATGCCGGGCAGATCGTGACGTCAGTGAGTGTGCAATGCTCACTGGCTGCCGGATGTGGAAAATTCATTGTCGCCACTTACTTTCGCGCCTCAACCAGACAGCGACAGGGAGAGCTGCCGTGCAGCTCC
Source organism: Pristiophorus japonicus (assembly GCF_044704955.1). NCBI lineage: Eukaryota > Metazoa > Chordata > Chondrichthyes > Pristiophoridae > Pristiophorus > Pristiophorus japonicus. The sequence continues at coordinate 20,997,168 of NC_092010.1, forward strand.
AGGAAGCCGGCCGCAGCGACGTTATTTAAAGGCATCAGCATTAATCACTCCCAGCTGTCAGTGCAGGTTAGTTTCAGTGGTTTGTTGTCAGTTTCACTCACTAGAGCAGTTCCTGTCGGTAATTTGACGCTTCCCTTGTATCAGCGGTCTTCTGGCAATGGCGCGTGAGTTGCCACATGTTCCAGCACAAAATGACACTTGTTCTTCCATGAGATGTCGCTGAGCTAACACGAGGTTGTGCGGATTTCAGCATGACATGGCACCAAATCCGGCAAGGGATGGCACATGAAATGGCATATGTTACGGTGGCATTCTGACAGGGGTCTACACAGATTTAATCACCACTCTGAGCTATTGTTCTAAAGCCTGCTCTGTCACACCAAAGACAAGTCTGTAAAACAGTGCGGTCAGAAGCTCCTCCAACGCCCCTTGCTCACATATTCTGACATGAGATGGCCTACCCACCGCCTCCCCCCCGCCTACCCAACGCCTCCCCCATCCCCCAGTCTCGCACACTCTGAAGAGTAAGCATTCCTGTCACAATGTGAATCAAGGCCCAAATATAGCATTCATGACGACCAGATCAAATCACACAACCTCCTGCAGATGACAGGATGCCACCGGGCAGGTCAACCGAGCTGCAGAACCTTTGCAAAGAGCGCTTCTCTGCTGTCGTCCAGCTGGGTGGAACTGCTCTTGCCTGGTTCCATTCTTATCTATCCAGTCGTAGCCAGAGAATCTCCTGCAATGGCTTGTCTAGCCGCTCCCACATCGTTACTGTTATATATGCAGATTATAGATATACTCTCTGTGTAGTCACTGTATAGTTGCATAAGATGGAGACTTGTTACCTGATGTACTATCAATAAGGTTTACATTGTGTATATACTATGCTGGCACCACTAGAGGGTGCAACTGGTGGAGACCGGGGTTTCCTGCCCCTGTGGCAGCGGCACTGCGGTGGGAGACCTGAGGGTCACCTACATAGGTGTGCAGGGCCCAGTATAAAAGGCTGCCCACCATGCTCGTGCCTCACTCTGGAGTTACGAATAAAGGACCAAGGTCACTACAGTTTGAGTACAACATATTGACTCGTGGAATCATTCATAAGTGCATTACAGACAAAACAGTTACCTCTGGTGTCCCCCAAGGATCTATCCTTGGCCCCCTCCTATTTCTCATCCACATGCTGCCCCTCGGCGACATTATCCGAAAACACGCCGTCAGTTTCCACATGTACGCTGATAGCACTCAGCTCTATCTCACCACCACCTCACCATCTCTCGACCCCTACACCCTCTCTAATTCGTCAGACTGCTTGTCCAACATCCAGTACTCGATGAGCAGAAATTTCTTCCCAACTAAGTATTGGAAGACCGAAGCCATTGTCTTCAGTCCCTGTCACAAACCCTGTTCCCTAGCCACCAACTCTGTTGCCCTGGCTGGCAACTGACTGAGGTTGAACCAGACCATTTGTATTTGATCCCGAGATCAGCTTCACACCACATATCCGCTCCACCACCAAGACCTCTTACTTCCACCTCCTTAACATCGCCTGTCTCCGCCCCTACCCCAGTTCACCCATTGCTGAAACCTCATCTGTGCCCTTGTTACCTCCTGACTCAACTATTCCAATACTCCCATGGCCGGCCTCCCACCTTGCACCCTCCATAAACTTAAGCTCATCCAAAACTCTGCTGCCTGTATCTTAACTCGCACCAAGTCCTGTTCAACCATCACCCCTGTGCTCGCTGACCTACACTAGCTCTCAGTCTGGCAGAACCTCGATTTTAAAATTCTCATCCTTGTTTTCAAATCCCTCCATGGCCTCGCCCCTCCCTATCTCTGTAACAGTGTCCACTGTGGCTGTAGGTACCACCCTCACCTCTGAGTCAGAAGTACATAAGAACATAAGAAATAGGAGCATGAGTAGGTCATACGGCCCCTCGAGCCTGCTCCGCCATTTAAGACGATCATGGCTGATCCGATCATGGAATAAGGTCCACTTCCCCGCCCACTCCCCATAACCCCTTATTCCCTTATAGGAAACTGTCTATCTCTGTCTTAAACTTATTCAATGTCCCAGCTTCCACAGCTCTCTGAGGCAGCGAATTCCACAGATTTACAACCCTCTGAGAAAATAAATTTCTCCTCATCTCAGTTTTAAATGGGCGGCCCCTTATTCTAAGATTATGCCCTCTAGTTCTAGTCTCCCCCATCAATGGAAACATTCGCTCTGCATCCACCTTGTCAAGTCTCCTCATAATCCTATACGTTTCATTAAGATCACCTCTCATTCTTCTGAATTCCAATGAGTATAGTCCCAACCTACTCAACCTTTCCTCATAGGTCAACCCCCTCATCTCCGCAATCAACCTCATGAACCGTCTCTGAAATGCCTCCAAAGCAAGAAGGTTGTGGGTTCAACTCCCACTCCAGGGACTTGAGCACATAAATCTAGGCTGACACTCCAGTGCAGTGCTGAGGGAGCGCTGCACTGTCGGAGGTGCCGTCTTTCGGATGAGACGTTAAACCGAGGCCCCGTCTGCCTTCTCAGGTGAACGTAAAAGATCCCATGGCACTATTTCGAAGAAGAGCAGGGGAGTTATCCCTGGTGTCCTGGCCAATATTTATCCCTCAACCAATATCACTAAAAACAGATTATCTGGTCATTATCACACTGCTGTTTGTGGGAGCTTGCTGTACGCAAATTGGCTGCCTTCATTCCCACATTACAACAGTGACTACACTCCAAAAGTACTTCATTGGCTGTAAAGCGCTTTGAGATGTCTGTTGGTTGTGAAACGTGCTCTATAAATGCAATCTTTCTTTCTTTATTTAACCTCCTCCAGCCCGAGTGGCCTTTGAGAAGGTACTGGTGGGCCTTCTTGAACCGCTGCAGTCCGTGTGGTGAAGGTGCGGTTAGGTACGGTGTTCCAGGATTATGACTCCGTGACCATGAAGGAATGGTTCTGTTGAATCTCAGCTCCCTCAATGGCCCAATGAGTAAAAGCACTGCCTGGTGTATCACAAAACCACACCAATCGGAGGGTGTCTGTTGGAGCTGTGCAGAGCTAGCAGATCTCAGCTGGTCATCATTTGAGGCAAAAAATAAATCAAACAGGGTTCCAGTTCCCGGTCTCTTTCCTTGACCCCTGCTCGAAATTGCGCACGTGGCCACTGGGTGTGAACAGGATCGATTTAGGCTCGAATTCCATAGGATATACAGCACAGATACAGATACAGATACAGTTCTGTCTCCTTCTTAAAGCCAGGCAATCAATATTTGCATACGATGTACAGCACAGAAACAGGTCATTTGGCCCAACCATTCCATGCCGGCGTTTATGATCCACTCGAGCCCCCTCCCGTCTTTCCTCATCTAACTCTATCAGCATAACCCTCTATTCCCTTCTCCCTCATATACTTGTCCAGCCTCCCCTTAAATACATCGATACTATTCGCCTCAACCACTCCCTGTGGCAGCGAGTTCCACATCCTCACCACTCTCTGGGTAAAGAAGTTTCTTCTGAATTCCCTATTGGATTTCTTGGTGACTACCTTATAGTGATGGCCTCTAGTTTGCTCTTCCCCACAAGTGGAAACACTAGAAATTCATTATAGCCCAGGAATGGGCGGGATCATTGGAAAAGTTTGAGAATTAGTGTCCGGCGCTAATGTTTTAGACTGCATGCAAAATTCATTCGCACTGCTCAAAGAAATGATTGGAGCACTAATTCTTAAAGGCCGAGCTCATTGGCATGACACTTAAAGGGTGGACCAATATTGGGTGCAGTCTAATCGCAACTCATCATTGCCACAGGCTTGTCCCATACGTAAAGGGGTGGTTCATTAATACTACAGCACCTCAGTCTCAGCAAGTAGAAGCACAACACGGAGAAGGAGCCGGAGGATTGAAGCAGGTGCGCTCATGGCAGATGCACCTCAGTCGGGTGGTCAGGGTGAGTGAATGCTTCAACAAATGCTGCATACCACCATCTGTGTAGTATTAGGCAGTCCCTCGTATCGAGGATGACTTGCTTCCACACCAAAAAGTGATGAGTTCACAGGTGTTTCAATGAGGGACCTAATATTCCAGATCCCGAACTACATCCTGAAGGGTGGAAGATGCCTGTGGGTGGATTTTTTTAACGTGGGGTGTCCGTTGCACACCAGCCACCACACGGGCCTGACAGAGCGAGGTCTTGGTCCAGTGGCTCTGCTGCCCGGACCTAGTGCGCACACACATCTCGCAGTGTGGGCTGGCCCGTGCTGCCCCTGGGCCCTCGCCTCTTCCGGACCCCGAACTCACACCTCTCCTGGATCCCAATCGATCCGCCCCGATCTCTCTCCGCTCCTTCGCCCCGACCTCGCCGCTCCACTGCTGCTTGCTGGCTCTCCTGCTGAAACTGGGCCGCACCAATCGGTGAGCTGGATTCTGGTGACGTCAATCCAGTCGCCCTCCTTGAAGCCGCTGCACCCCTGGACTAGCTCGCGCTGTTCCCTGCAGGGGCTGGCCTCCACGCCACCTTATAGCCCCGACGGTATTCCCTCGCTAAAAGAATCCACGCACAGGCATCTTCCAGCCTTCAATATGTAGTTGAAACACCTGTGATACCCATCCCTTTTTGGTGTGGAAGCGGGTTCCCCTCGACATGAGGGACCACTATCTGTACCACGAGCTTCACACACTGCCCAAAGCACTACAACCCAAGCACTCACCCACCAACAATCGCTCCCCACCAACACTCACACCCACATCTCACACCTTGCACATAATGACAGCTATTCAACCATGGCAGGCACAAGGGTCATTGGTTATTAGAATTAATGTCATATGTTTATGTATCCTTCTTTTCAAATCCCACCATGGCCCTCGCCCCTCCCTATCTCTGTAATCTACTCCAACCCCACAACCCCCCCCCGAGATGTCTGCGCTCCTCTAATTCTGCCCTCCTCTAATTCTGCCCTGCTGAGCATCCCTGATTATAATCGCTCCACCATCGGTGGCCGTGCCTTCTGGTACCTAGGCCCTAAGCTCAGGAACACCCTCCCTAAACCTCTCCGCTTCTCTTCCTCTCTTTCTTCCTTTAAGACGCTCCTTAAAACCCACCTCTTTGACCAAGCTTTTGGTCACCTGCGCTAATTCCTCCTTATGCGGCTCGGTGTCAAATTTTTTAAATCTCATAATACTCCTGTGAAGCGCCTTGGGACATTTCACTACGTTAAAGGCGCTATATAAATACAAGTTGTTGTTGTTGGAATAGTCAAGTCTAAGACGATTGGATCCAAGACGATTGGATACCCTTGCCACTGGACCAAGACCTAGCTCTGTCAGGCCCATGTGGTGGCTGATATGCAACGGCCACCACACATTAAAATAATTCACACACGGGCACCTTCCACCACTTTAACATGAAGTCCAGGACCTGGCATCAGTCACCTTCAAACTCATTTTAGTGTGGAAGCAAGTCATCCTCGACTCCGGGGGAACTGCGTAAGAAGAGGAAGAAGAGTCAAGTCTCGAGGTAACAAAGGCATGACATGAAAGATTTTCCTTATACATTCAGCCGCGGGAGTTGGGGGTTTACCGGGTTCCAGTCTCGAGGATGTTATGTGCAGACCACGAGGACAGATAGACAGTGCAAAGCCTACAATTTCCTGCTGTGCCCCAGTTGAGAAGGCCTCGTAGTTGTCACCTTGACATCATCATCATCATCATCATCATAGGCGGTCCCTCGGAATCGAGGAAGACTTGTTTCCACTCTTAGAATGAGTCCTTAGGTGACAGTCCAATACGAGAACCACAGTCCCTGTCACAGGTGGGACAGATAGTGGTTGAGGGAAGGGGTGGGTGGGACTGGTTTGCCGCACGCTCCTTCCGCTGCCTGCGCTTGATTTCTGCACGCTCTCGGCGACGAGACTCGAGGTGCTCAGCGCCCTCCCGGATGCACTTCCTCCATTTAGGGCGGTCTTTGGCCAGGGACTCCCAGGTGTCGGTGGGGATGTTGCAGTTTATCAGGGAGGCTTTGAGGGTGTCCTTGTAACGTTTCCTCTGCCCACCTTTGGCTCGTTTGCCGTGAAGGAGTTCCGGGTAGAGCGCTTGCTTTGGAAGTCTCGTATCGGGCATGCGGACAATGTGGCCCTGCCCAGCGGAGCTGATCGAGTGCGGTCAGTGCTTCGATGCTGGGGATGTTGGTCTGGTCAACTCCATATTGAAAGAGTTTTTGGGCCGGGTTCCAAAATAAATCACAACTTTGTTTTGGGGGGGGCGGGGGGCGGGGGAGGAGATTCTGCTCAGTTTGTTAGCTGAAAGCCTCACCTGTTCTCTGTGACAAGGGGTTTCAGAGCTCAGGCCTGGCCCTTCATAATGTGATCGGGATATTCTACTCACAATCAGGCGTTTCTTTGCGAAGGTTGCACAGTTCTCCCGAGCTTTGTTTACATCAAAGTGAAGCGGTTGTTTTTTGCACTTCAAAGAATCCTGCCCTGGGATTCAGCTCAGAGGGAAACAGGAAATAATCAACAAGGTAATTAGCAAGATGTTCAGATGAGGCACATTAAAGCTTTTAATTCTTTAAGGCTTGTTGTCTCCTTGTTTGCTCAGTGCTTTGATACCGTTTCTGACACCTTTCTCTCCAAGTTACTTGCCTCGTCGTTTTATGATTTACCTTCTCTGTGATTTGTTTTGCCCACTTTGCTCTTCAACTCTTTCAAGTCTTCTCCTTTTATCACTCCAACCAGCAGTGACATCTGATAACCTCCTCCAGCCCCGACAACCCTCCGCGATCTCTGCGCTCCTCCAATTCTGGCCTCTTGAGCATCCCTGATTGTAATCGCTCCACTATTGGTGGCCGTGCCTTCAGCTGCCTGGGCCCCAAGCTCTGGAAGTCTGCCCCGAAACCTCTCCGCCTCCCTACCTCTCTCCTCCTCCTTAAAACCTGCCTCTGACCAACCTTTGGGTCACCTGTCCTAATGTCTGTAAAAAAACTGGATCTGTATAGTTCGTGGTGCAGTTCCCAACTGAGCCACCAGTTCTTAATCTTTCCTCATGCAAAAAGAAAGACTTGCATTTATATAGCACCTCTCACGACCTCAGGACGCCCCAAAGCGTTTTACAGCCAATGATGTACTTTTTGACATGTAGTCACTGTTGTAATGTTATGGGGTTAAAGCACAGCAAGCAACGTGATGGGAGGTTTAGAAGGGTAGTCGGGATAGGCTAATGCTTTTCTCCTGCCCAAAACATGACTATGTCACTATGTGTGTCTAAAAAGAAAGAAAGAAAGATTTGGATTTATATAGCACCTTTCACAGCCACCACACGTCCAAAAGCACTTTACAGCCAATTTATACATTTGGACTGTAGACATTGTTGTAATGTGGGAAACGCGGCAGCCAAATTGCGCACAGCAAGCTCCCACAAACAGCAACGTGATAATGACCAAATAATCTGTTTTTGTTTTGTTGATTGAGGGATAAATATAGGCCAGGACATCGGGAAGAACTCCCCTGCTCTTCTTCAAAATAGTGCCTTTCACATCCACATGAGAGAGCAATGTCTCATCCAAAAAGCAGCATCTCCTACAGTGCAGCACTCCCTCAGCACTGCACGGAAGCATCAGCCTAGATTTTTGTACTCAAGTGCCTGGAGTGGGACTTGAACTCACAACCTTCTGACTCAAAGACAAGTGTGCTGCCCACTGAGCAACTTGATATGATAACAATTCAAGCTCCAAGCACGTCGTCCTATCTACTCCTCTACCTCCCTGTATCCTCACTGTGCTGAAAGCAAGAATCATCGTACCATCTTCTAGTCGGTTCAAGTCCCACTCCAGAGACTTGAGCACATAAATCTAGGCTGACACTCCCAGTGCAGTGCTGAGGGAGTGCTGCACTGTCAGAGGGGCCGTCTTTCAGATGAGATGTTAAACCGAGGCCCCGTCTGCCCTCTCAGGTGGACGTAAATGATCCCATGACACTATTTCGAAGAAGAGCAGGGGAGTTATCCCCGGTGTCCTGGGCTAATATTTATCCCTTACTTTAAAAAAAAGATGACCTGGTCATTATCACAATGCTGTTTGTGGGGGCTTGCTGTGCACAATTTGGCTGCCGCGTTTCCCACATTACAACTGTGACTACACTTCAAAAAGTACTTCATTGGCTGTAAAGTGCTTTGGGACGTCCTGAGGTCGTGAAAGGCGCTATAGAAATGCAAGTCTTTCTTTCTGCTCTAACTCATTCGATTCCAGGTTCTCAACCCTATGGAACCCCTCACCTCCATCACACTCCACTTCGAATTACAATCTGCTGGCTTTCAAAACCCAAGCTAGTCCTCGCCTCACCACTAATTAGATATATGTTTTGATCTCGTCTTCTCTCCTGCTCCGCTCAGCCTCGCTGGGGTCCTGCACACTTGGCCTTTGCCCTTCGCCTAGGTTGCTCAATAAAAAGAAAAATAAGTTCAGATACTTCCTTCGCAATCTGCTGCTTTAGTGCTTTCAGTGACTGGGCCTCCAGCTTCATTGTGACGCTGAGAGAGAACAGACTCTCGGCTGACATGCCTATGGCCTGCTGGAAATTTTAAACTGCTATAAATGCAGTGCACACCCCGCCCTGGTATCAAGGTGCCAGTGTGGACCCTCTGAGGGGCAGCGAGGTCGGGGCGAAGGAGTGTCGAGAGACTGTAGAGGGACGTGATTGAAGGCCCAGGAGAGGCGTGAGTTTGGGGCCCAGAAGAGCCGAAGGCCCAGGGGCAGCACAGGCCAGCCCACACTGCGATATGTGTGCGCACTAGGTCCGTGCAGCAGAGCAGGTCTCCAGTCATCTTGGTTAATCCTTGCCACTGGACCAAGACCTGGCTCTGTCAAGCCCGTGTGGTGGCTGGTGTGCAACGGCCACCCCACGTTAAAAAAATCCACGCACAGGTATCTTCCACCCTTCAATTGGAGTTCAGGACCTGGAATATTAGGTCCTGAACTCCAATTGAAGGGTGGAAAATGCCTGTGAACTCATCCTTTTTTGGCGTGGAAGCAAGTCATCCTCGCTTCGAGGGACTGCCTATGACGATGGACCCTCGCAACATATTGCAGAACTAAAAACTCATCTCAGGGTTGGTAGGCGTCCCAACACTTTTGCTCAAGCGAATTTCTCTGACAACGGATGTAATGCATTTGCTTCACGGGTTCTTTGCTTAAGAATCCACAGCAACACATAGCTATTAAGAACTAGTTGGTTTATTAGCAAAAGGTTTAACAATCACACAACACATTACCAGTTCATCCACCAGGCTCACAGCCACCTGCCTCATCGTAGATCCCCTGAACACAACTGGCTGGGGTTTTATTGAGTCTTGCGAACATCACGTGACTGGCTAAGCCACTCCCCACTCAATAGTTCCTCAAACCTGTGAGCATATGCATACATACACACATTACGAAGGAAAAGACGGCAGAGGTGCCATTTTGAAAAATCCCCTCAAAAAATTCAGGACATATGTTTACTTCCAAATTGAACAGGATATGGTGTGGGCTGACAGTCTCCAAGCACTTAATGTGCTTGGCTGAGGTGTCTCCCTCTTTATTTTGGTGGAGGCAAATAAAATAAATGGGTTCAAGGCCTCCATTAAAATAGTGGTGAGAGGAATTTCAGACAAATAGTTTCAACAATCATACAACAACAGCTTGCATTTATATAGTGCCTTTAACGTAGTAAAATAGCTCAAGGCGCTTCACAGGAGCATTATAGAGGTGGAGCTCGGCGGTCTTACTGATGGCGCAGATATGGGGGCAAATCCGACAACCAGGTTTGCAAACAGTGTGGTTGAGCCTCAGGCAGTCACCAGGGAGAGGGAGGAGTCGTTGGCTAGAGAACGGAGTTTGGGGCGGGGACCCCACGGGGTAATGTCAAGGCCTTAGCACCCCAGAGCCTTTACTTTCCCTGTTAGTTATGACATTTGGTACACTGAAATAGAAGTATGATTCAAACAGCTTCAACCAATGCAGATATAAGTGGGCCTGCTTTATATTCCCCATAGCATTGATGTTATATGAGCCTAAATGACACGTGGTTGGTATTTCTAACCACTGATTTGGATCTGGCGAACTTACTCGATGGCCTCTCCTCATCATGAGTAGCTTTGCAATGAAACATCCAAAGGCACTTCACGGGAGCGATTATCAAACATAATTTGACACCGAGCCACATAAGGAGATATCAGGGCAGACGGCCAAAGGTTTGGTCAAAGAGGTAGGTTTTAAGGAGCGTCTTAAAGGAGGAGAGAGAGGTAGAGAGGCGGAGAGGTTTAGGTAGGGAGTTCCAGAGCTTGGGGCCCAGGCAGCTGGAGTGATGAAGATCAGGGATGCTCAAGAGGGCAGAATTGGAGGAGTGCCGAGATCTCGGAGGGTTGTAGGGCTGGAGGAGGTTACAGAGATAGGGAGGTGGGTAGGGGCTGGAGAGGTTACAAAGGTAGGGAGGCGTGTAGGGGCTGGAGGGAGTTACAGAGATAGGGAGGGGTGTAGGGCTGGAAGAGATTACAGAGATAGGGAGGGGTGTAGGGGCTGGAGGAGATTACAGAGATAGGGAGGGGTGTAGGGGCCGGAGGGAGTTACAGAGATAGGGAGGGGTCTAGGGGCTGGAGGAGATTAGTGATCGGGAGGGGTGTAGGGGCTGGAGGAGGTTACAGAGATAGGGAGGGGTGTAGGGGCTGGAGGAGGTTTTTGAGATAGAGAGGGGTGTAGGGGCTGCAGGAGGTTCCAGAGATAGGGAGGGGTGTAGGGCTGGAGGAGATTACAGAGATAGGGAGGGGTGTAGGGGCTGGAGGAGGTTCCAGAGATAGGGAGGGGTGTAGGGGCTGAAGGAGGTTCCAGAGATAGGGAGGGGTGGAGGACTGGAGGAGGTTCCAGAGATAGGGAAGGGCGTAGGAGCTGGAGGAGGTTGCAGAGCTAGGGAGGGTTGTAGGGCTGGAGGAGATTACAGAGATAAGGAGGGGTGTAGGGGCTGGAGGAGGTTACAGAGATAGGGAGGGGTGTAGGGGCTGGAGGGGGTTGCAGAGATAGGGAGGGGTGTAGGGGCTGGAGGAGATTAGCGATAGGGAGGGGTGTAGGGGCTGGAGGAGATTACAGAGATAGGGAGGGGTGTGGGGCTGGAGGAGGTTACAGAGATAGGGAGGGGTGTAGGGGCTGCAGGAGGTTACAGAGATAGGGAGGGGTGTAGGGGCTGCAGGAGGTTACAGAGATAGGGAGGGGTTTCGGGCTGGAGGAGATTACAGAGATAGGGAGGGGTGTAGGGGCTGGAGGAGGTTCCAGAGATAGGGAGGGGTGTAGCGGCTGGAGGAGGTTCCAGAGATAGGGAGGGGTGGAGGACTGGAGGAGGTTCCAGAGATAGGGAAGGGCGTAGGAGCTGGAGGATGTTGCAGAGATAGGGAGGGTTGTAGGGCTGGAGGAGATTACAGAGATAAGGAGGGGTGTAGGGGCTGGAGGAGGTTACAGAGATAGGGAGGGGTGTAGGGGCTGGAGGGGGTTACAAAGATAGGGAGGGGAGTAGGGGCTGGAGGAGATTAGCGATCGGGAGGGGTGTAGGGGCTGGAGGAGGTTACAGAGATAGGGAGGGGTGTGGGGCTGAAGGAGGTTACAGAAATAGGGAGGAGTGTAGGGGTTGGATGAGGTTATAGAGATAGGGAGGGGTGTAGGGGCTGCAGGAGGTTCCAGAGATAGGGAGGGGTGTAGGGGCTGGAGGAGGTTCCAGAGATAGGGAGGGGTGTAGGACTGGAGGAGGTTCCAGAGATAGGGAGGGGTGCAGGGTTGGAAGAGAATACAGAGATAGGGAGGGGTGTAGGGGCTGGAGGAGATTACAGAGATAGGGAGGAGTGTAGGGGCCGGAGGGAGTTACAGAGATAAGGAGGGGTCTAGGGGCTGGAGGAGATTTGCGATCGGGAGGGGTGTAGGGGCTGGAGGAGGTTACAGAGATAGGGAGGGTTGTGGGGCTGGAGGAGGTTACAGAGATAGGGAGGGGTGTAGGGGCTGGAGGAGGTTATAGAGATAGAGAGGGATGTAGGGGCTGCAGGGGGTTCCAGAGATAGGGAGGGGTGTAGGGCTGGAGGAGATTACAGAGATCGGGAGAGGTGTTGGGGCTGCAGGAGGTTCCAGAGATAGGGAGGGGTGTAGGGCTGGAGGAGATTACAGAGATAGGGAGGGGTGTAGGGGCTGGAGGAGGTTCCAGAGATAGGGAGGGGTGTAGCGGCTGGAGGAGGTTCCAGAGATAGGGAGGGGTGGAGGACTGGAGGAGGTTCCAGAGATAGTGAAGGGCGTAGGAGCTGGAGGAGGTTGCAGAGCTAGGGAGGGTTGTAGGGCTGGAGGAGATTACAGAGATAAGGAGGGGTGTAGGGGCTGGAGGAGGTTACAGAGATAGGGAGGGGTGTAGGGGCTGGAGGGGGTTACAAAGATAGGGAGGGGAGTAGGGGCTGGAGGAGATTAGCGATCGGGAGGGGTGTAGGGGCTGGAGGAGGTTACAGAGATAGGGAGGGGTGTGGGGCTGAAGGAGGTTACAGAAATAGGGAGGAGTGTAGGGGTTGGATGAGGTTATAGAGATAGGGAGGGGTTTAGGGGCTGCAGGAGGTTCCAGAGATAGGGAGGGGTGTAGGGGCTGGAGGAGGTTCCAGAGATAGGGAGGGGTGTAGGACTGGAGGAGGTTCCAGAGATAGGGAGGGGTGCAGGGTTGGAAGAGAATACAGAGATAGGGAGGGGTGTAGGGGCTGGAGGAGATTACAGAGATAGGGAGGAGTGTAGGGGCCGGAGGGAGTTACAGAGATAAGGAGGGGTCTACGGGCTGGAGGAGATTTGCGATCGGGAGGGGTGTAGGGGCTGGAGGAGGTTACAGAGATAATGAGGGGTGTGGGGCTGGAGGAGGTTACAGAGATAGGGAGGGGTGTAGGGGCTGGAGGAGGTTATAGAGATAGAGAGGGATGTAGGGGCTGCAGGAGGTTCCAGAGATAGTGAGGGGTGTAGGACTGGAGGAGATTACAGAGATCGGGAGAGGTGTTGGGGCTGGAGGAGGTTACAGAGATAGGGAGGGGTGGAGGACTGGAGGAGGTTCCAGAGATAGGGAAGGGCGTAGGAGCTGGAGGAGGTTGCAGAGCTAGGGAGGGTTGTAGGGCTGGAGGAGATTACAGAGATAAGGAGGGGTGTAGGGGCTGGAGGAGATTACAGAGATAGGGAGGGGTGTAGGGGCTGGAGGGCGTTGCAGAGATAGGGAAAGGTGTAGGGGCTGGAGGAGATTAGCGATAGGGAGGGGTGTAGGGGCTGGAGGAGGTTACAGAGATAGGGAGGGGTGTGGGGCTGGAGGAGGTTACAGAGATAGGGAGGGGTGTAGGGGCTGCAGGAGGTTACAGAGATAGGGAGGGGTGTAGGGGCTGCAGGAGGTTACAGAGATAGGGAGGGGTTTCGGGCTGGAGGAGGTTACAAAGATAGGGAGGGGTGTAGGGGCTGGAGGGAGTTACAGAGATAGGGAGGGGTGTAGGGGCTGGAGGAGATTAGCGATCGGGAGGGGTGTAGGGGCTGGAGGAGGTTACAGAGATAGGGAGGGGTGTGGGGCTGAAGGAGGTTACAGAAATAGGGAGGAGTGTAGGGGTTGGATGAGGTTATAGAGTTAGGGAGTGGTGTAGGGGCTGCAGGAGGTTCCAGAGATAGGGAGGGGTGTAGGGGCTGGAGGGGGTTACAGAGATGGGGAGGGGTGTAGGGGCTGCAGGAGGTTCCAGAGATAGGGAGGGGTGTAGGGGCTGGAGGAGGTTCCAGAGATAGGGACGGGTGTAGGACTGGAGGAGGTTCCAGAGATCGGGAGGGGTGTAGGGTTGGAAGAGAATACAGAGATAGGGAGGGGTGTAGGGGCTGGAGGAGATTACAGAGATAGGGAGGAGTGTAGGGGCCGGAGGGAGTTACAGAGATAAGGAGGGGTCTAGGGGCTGGAGGAGATTTGCGATCGGGAGGGGTGTAGGGGCTGGAGGAGGTTACAGAGATAGGGAGGGGTGTGGGGCTGGAGGAGGTTACAGAGATAGGGAGGGGTGTAGGGGCTGGAGGATGTTATAGAGATCGAGAGGGATGTAGGGGCTGCAGGAGGTTCCAGAGATAGGGAGGGGTGTAGGGCTGGAGGAGATTACAGAGATCGGGAGAGGTGTTGGGGCTGGAGGAGGTTACAGAGATAGGGAGGGGTGTAGGGGCTGGAGGAGGTTCCAGAGATAGGGAGGGATGGAGGACTGGAGGAGGTTCCAGAGATAGGGAGGGATGGAGGACTGGAGGAGGTTCCAGAGATAGGGAGGGATGGAGGACTGGAGGAGGTTCCAGAGATAGGGAGGGGCGAGACCAGGGAGGGATTTGAATACAAGGAATTTTAGAATCAAGGCTTTGCCGGACCAGTACAGTTTGTAGCCTGATGCAAACTATACACTGGAGCTGCAACAGCTGCAGAGTGAAATTTTTGTCATGATTCGACAACAGTGATACTCATAGTGCAGCTGGGGTGTTATTTTGGACCCAGCAGACTTGCTACACAATGTGCCGCTGGGTCTACATGCATGGCCAGGCTGTGAGATGTTGACCGAGCTGAGATTCCGAGATGTTCCCTCGGTTTCTCTTGCTCGCCACAAATGACTTGCATTTAAGCAGCACCTTTAACTTGGAAAGATGTCCCAAGACGCTTCACGGAGGTGCGAGCTGCCAGAAGCAGCCGGCAAGACAATGTCACCAGGAGGCAGGGCTGCACGGGTTTTGCGCAGAGCAGATGCAGTCATTGCACCGTTATTGTTATTCTTCTTCTTGGCCTTCACTCAGCAATTGCTCAAAGTGACGTGATTGAAATCAGGGTCTCGTGGTGCGTGGGAACATAAGAACATGAGAAATAGGAGCAGGAGTCGGCCATTTGGCCCCTCGAGCCTGCTCCACCATTCAATAAGATCATGGCTGATCCGATCACGGACTCAGCTCCACCTCCCTGCCCGCTCGCCATAACCCTTTATTCCCTTATCGCTCAAAAATCTGTCTATTTCCGCCTTAAATATATTCAATGACCCAGCCTCCACAGCTCTCTGGGGCAGCGAATTCCAAAGATTTACAACCCTCAGAGAGAAGAAATTCCTCCTCATCTCAGTTTTAAATGAGCGGCCCCTTATTCTGAGACTATGTCCCCTAGTTTTAGTTTCCCCTATGAGTGGAAATATTCTCTCTGCATCCACCTTGTCGAGCCCCCTCATTATCTTATATGTTTTGATAAGATCACCTCTCATTCTTCTGAATTCCAATGAGTAGAGGCCCAACCTACTCAACCTTTCCTCATAAGTCAACCCCCTCATCTACGGAATCAACCGAGTGAACCTTCTCTGAATAGCCTCCAATGCAAGTATATCCTTCCTTAAATATGGAGACCAAAACTGCACGCAGTACTCCAGGTGTGGCCTCACCAATACCCTGTACAGTTGTAGCAGGACTTCTCTGCTTTTATACTCTATCCTCCTTGCAATAAAGGCCAACATTTCATTTGCCTTCCTGATCACTTGCTGTACCTGCATACTAACTTTTTGTGTTTCATGTACAAGGACCCCAGATCCCTCTGTACCACCGCATTTTGTAATCTCTCCCCATTTAAATAATAATTTTTTTTTTTTATTTTTCCGACCAAAGTGGATAACCTCACATTTTCCCACAATATACTCCATCTGCCAAATTTTTGCCCACTCACTTGGCCTGTCTATATCCCTCTGCAGATTCTTTGTGTCCTCCTCACAAGTTGCTTTCCCATATAACTTTTATCATCAGCAACTTTGGCTACATCAAGTCCCACTCCAGAACCGCAGGCACAGACTCGCGTCTCCATAATACAGCTGTGCGGGGCGTTAGAGTTTTCTTGAGAGGAGCCCTCGAGCAAGACATCGCTCGGGACCACTGCCCTCGACAAAAGCTTAGCGGGTACCTCTGAATTTCGGAAGTCAGATTGCAAGCAACATCATTAGAACTACCGCCTTCGTAACACGGTATAATTCCAGCCCATTTACGTCAGTCAAATAACACAAACGCAGGCAGGCATAGGTTTCATGCCACAGTAACATTGAACACATGCCACCTTGATAAGCCGGTACAGTGCCAGACTCACTAACGAGTCCAACTTGCAGTTCCCTGCGGCCGCCATTTTGTTTAAAATCTGATTTTGTGTGGGGGAGGAGAGCTGAAGGCTGTGACGTGTGGTGCCTGCATGATCCAGGAGGCCCTGGTGCTCCGTGTGTCTGGGATGAGCACACGTGTGGGAAGTGTCTCTGCCTCCTTACGCTCGAGCATGGGGAGCAGCTGATGAAATGCGGGCACATTCGGGAGATCGAAGGGTTCCCGGAACGTGCCTGTAGGCAGAACAAGATGGTTGGAAGAGAAGTCAGAAGGTTGTGGGTTCAAGTCCCACTCCAGGGACTTGAACGCATAATCCGGGCTGACACTCCAGTGCAGTGCTGAGGGAGTGCCGCACTGTCAGAGGTGCTGCCTTTTGGATGAGACATTGAACAGACCTCTCGTGTGGCACTATTTTGAAGAAGAGCAGGGGAGTTCTCCCCGATGTCCTGGCCAATATTTATCCCTCAATCAACATCACTAAAACATCACAACCTCAGGATGTCCCAAAGCGCTTTACAGCCAATGAAGTACTTTTGAAGTGTAGTCACTGCTGTAGTGTAGGAAACACGGCAGCCAATTTGCGCACAGCAAGCTCCCACAGACAGCAATGTGATAATGACCGGATAATATGTTTCTTTAATGATGCTAATTGAGGGATAAATATTGGCCAGGACTCCAGGGATAACTCCCCTGCTCTTCTTCGAAATAGTGCTATGGGATCGTTTACATCCACCTGAGAGGGCAGACAGGGCCTTGGTTTAACGTCTCATCCAAAAGACGGCACCTCCGACAGTGCAGCACTCCCTCAGCACTGCACTGGAGTGTCAGCCTAGATTTATGTGCTCAAGTCCCTGGAGTGGGACTTGAACCCACAACCTATTTCTTATGTTCTTGTAACCTTCTGACGAGAGTACTACCCACTGAGCCACAGCTAACACTAAGTGGCAAAGAAGGGGGGTAGGGGGGGGCTTCTTCAGTGTATCCACGACTGCAGATCAATATGTTCTCAGTCCACAAGGATGCAGACGAAAAGGGAAATCTTCTCAAAGAGGATGAAGGGAGGGTGGAGATACTAAATGAGGACTTTCCCTTGGCGTGGGAGTGGGAATAAAGGAGTACAAGAGAAGGAGGTGGAACAATTAATAGGATAACTGCAGATAACGTAGTAGTGCTCAAACATTGGTGGAACTCAAAGGCACTGAGCCCTGATGACATTCATCTTAGAATGCTGAGGGGAGGCCGAGAGGGAAATAGCAGTGGCTCCGACCACAATCTTTCAAGCATTCTTGGATATGGAAGTTGTGCCAGAGGACTGGAGGATTGTCAAGGTTAAGTCGCTGTTCAAAAAGGGAGTGAGGGATAAACCAGGTAACTGCAGCCTAACATCAATAGTGGGCAAGACTCTCGAGGCCATAATATAAATGGGATAAAATTAAAACTCACTTAGAAAGACATGGGTTAATTAAGAACAGTTAGCATGTCGTCTGCCAAAATTAATAGTGTTATTTGAGGAAATAATAGAATGCATTAATAAAAGGAAACTCAGCAGCCCATGTCCTAACTCGCGCCAAGTCCCGCTCACCCACCACCCCTGAGATCACTGACCTACATTGGCTCCCGGTTAAACAACACCTCGATTTCAAAATTCTCATCCTTGTTTACAAATCACTCCATGGACTTGTCCCTCGCTATCTCTGTAATCTTGTTCAGCCTCACAATCCCACAAGATGTCTGCGCTCCTCAAATTCTGCCCTCTTGAACATCCCTCATTATAACTGCTCAACCATCGGTGGACGTGCCTTCAGCTGCCTAGGCCCTAAGCTCTGGAACTCCCTGCCTAAGCCTCTCCACCTCTCTCTTCTCCTTTTAAGACGCTCCTTAAAACCTACCTCGTTGACCAAGCTTTTGGTCACCTGCCCTAATATCTCCTTACGTGGCTGGGTGTCGAATTTTGCCTGATAATCGCTCCTGTGAAGCGCCTTGGAACGCTTTACTACGTTAAAGGTGCTTTATAAATGCACGTTGTTGAGGAGGACATCGGCAGGTTTGTAGATTAGGCAACTAGTTGTCAGATGACATTTAATACAGGGAAATATGGAGTGAGACATTTTGGGAGGAAGATAAAAGACGGAAGGAAGGCAGACATTAAAAGGAGTGAGATTTAGGGGTTCAGTTACACAAATCTTTAATAGTGGGAGGATAAATTGATAAAGCTGTAACAAAGCACATGGAATCCTAGGTTTTATCAGTAGGGGCATAGATTACAAAAGCAGGAGGTTATGCTAAACTTATACAAATCATTGGTTAGGCCTCAGTGCAAATATTGTGTTCAGTTAATTTGAGAAGGATGTCAAGACCGTAGAGAGGGGGCAGAAGAGATTCACAAAAGATGATAGCAGGGATGAGAGGCTTTAGATATGAGAAGAGACTGGAGAAAATGGGACTCTTTTCATTGAATCCACAATCGCTTTTAAACAGAAACATTTGAAAAAGAAAATATTGCAAGAGTATGGGAATCGGGCAGGCGGGAGTGGGACTCTGTGGAGAGTGCTTTCAGAGAGAGCCGACACAGACACGATGGGCTGAAAGGCCTCTTTCGGTGCTGCGTAATTATATCAACATTAATTTCCCCCGGTGGACCTCCCAATTGGACGTTTACATTGTCCCAAGACGGTTTCCGTGGATCTTACACTGAAGTTACGGCGCACAATCGGGAGACAATCCCCCCCGCCGCTGGCCCCCCCCGCTCCCAGCGGACACTCAATCCTCCAATTCTATATAACTGAAGGGTGCAGCTTAAATCCCTGGTCTGTGTTCACTCAGCTGACCTCAGCTGGGGGTCAGTGGTCGGGTCACAACCCTTGACCTCAGTGTTCCTGGACTAAGGAGGTGGAAAAAGTCAGCCCAGGATCCCACCGCTGGTCACTGTGCAAATGTGTGCATGTGGCCTTGGGGGGGGGGGGGGGGGGGGGGGGGGGTGAGGAAGGTAGAATCTTGCTTCATTTTGATCCACCCCCCTCCCCCCACCCCCATGGTTCAGTAGTCTGCCCAAACGATAAAGAAATGGCCATTTGGAGGAGGTACTCGAGGCCTGCAGATTGTACCTCCAGCAAGGGTCAATGCCTTCAGGAATGGTTTCATAAGAACATAAGAAATAGGAGCAGGAGTAGGCCATACGACCCCTCGAGCCTGCTCTGCCATTGAGTAAGATCATCGACCTCAACTCCACTTTCCTGCCCAATCTCCCTATCCCTCGATTCCTTGACTCCAAAAATCTAGCGATCTCAGCCTTTGAATATACTCAACGACTGAGCCTCCACAGCCCTCTGGGGTAGAGAATTCCAAAGATTCACCACCCTCTGAGTGAAGAAGTTTCTCCTCATCTCGGTCCTAAATGGCCAACCCCTTATTCTGAGACTGTGACCCCTGGTTCTGGACTCTCCAGCCCGGGGGAAACATTCTCTCAGCACTCCCTTGTATTCTGAACATGTCATCATCATCATCATCATAGGCGATCCCTCGAATGAGGATGACTTGCTTCCACGAGTTCACAGGTGTTTCGATGAAGGACCCGATGTTCCAGCCCTGAACTCCAATTGGAGGGGGTGGAAGATGCCTGTGCATGGATTTTTTTAACGTGTGGTGACCGTTGCACACCAGCCACCACACGGGCTTGACAGAGCGAGGTCTTGGTCCAGTGGCAAGGGTTAACCAGGACGACTGGAGACCTGCTCTGCTGCACGGACCTAGTGTGCACACACACATCGCAGTGTGGGCTGGGCCCGTGCTGCCCCTGTGCCCTCGGCTCTTCTGGGCCCCGTACCCTCATTCGCCGCACCTCCGCCCACGATGTCCCAGGGCCCAGTGCTCCAGCTCTATTTATAGCCCCGACCTGCAGTGGTGTTCTCACACAGGTCGGACAGTCAATAATGTAGATGAACATGTCGCCGAGGATGCTCAGACAAGTCACTGCACATGCAGTGACCCACCCCCGCCTTTTGCAATGTTCTGCCTTATAAAATCTGTATTTCTAACAAATCTCGGAGTCATCGCAGCAGAAGAGGCCAAATGCCTACATTGTAAAAAGAACCATCAGTACCACGGCATGACCCCCAAGGGACAAGGTCAGTGTCATTCAGGAGCTTTTTAAACGGAAGGAACAATGGTGTCCATTGTGCGGCCTTCAAAGCCTCTGACGATCTGCTCAATTTGTGATGTTTATTGTGAAGTTCACAGACACTTGTTGCCGAATCAAAGGAAAAAGGAAAGGATTGCTGACATTGCCCCGGGGTCTCCTTGCTTTCATTTTTCATCGCTGGATTCAAAAGCAAGTTCTGCCCCAAAGGACAGCTTATATATGCATCCTTAGCACTGGAGCTATTGACTTCACTTAACCCTTTGACCACCGGTTTGAAAGGTTGTTTTTAGTGTTTCCCATCCCCCTTAGTTTATCCTTTCCCCCATCAATTTTCTACCCTTTTCTGTTCAAGGTGGTGCCTCATTCTAAAGTGCCGTTTAACAGGTGCTGGCAGTCCCCTAGTATCTATAAGAACATAAGAAATAGGAGCAGGAGTAGGCCATACGGCCCCTCGAGCCTGCTCCGCCACTCAATGAGATCATGGCTGATCTGATCATGGCCTCAACTCCACTTCCCTGCCTGCTCCCCATCTACTGTCTATTCCTAAAGTCCGTAAAAAAAGACTTGCATTTCTATAGCGCCTGTCATGACCTCAGGACGTCCCAAAGCGCTTTACAGCCAATGACGTACAGTCACTGGTGCAATGTGGGAAACGCGGCAGCCAATTTGCGCACAGCAAGCTCCCACAAGCAGCAATGTGATAATGACCCAGATCATCTATTTTAGTGATGGAGTTTGAAGGATAAATATTGGCCCCAGGACACCGGGGATAACTTCGAAATAGAGGCCATTCATTATTGCTCTGAACGCTGCGATAACCCCACCTCAATAGTGTTCTCTTGCCTTCTTTTGCTCAATTTGGAAGAAGTGCACCAATAGGAAGAGAGGAAAAAAGAATGATGGAGCGATGACTCAGGAGCACTTCACCTTCCCCTGCGGCCTATCAGACAGGTGCAGCTTTGACGCTTCTATGTTTCTGTTACAAGATGGCGCCTCAGGTATGCAGCTGATGGCAGGAAATGCCGCACCTGGAATTTGGCCACTGTTGACACCTGTGCCCACCCAACCGTACTCCACCCCCCCCCCCCCCACCAACCCCCGAGGAATGGGAGAGAATCTGAAGGCCAAGTTGGCCAACACCATTCTC
Source organism: Pristiophorus japonicus (assembly GCF_044704955.1). Taxonomy (NCBI): domain Eukaryota; kingdom Metazoa; phylum Chordata; class Chondrichthyes; family Pristiophoridae; genus Pristiophorus; species Pristiophorus japonicus. The sequence goes on from NC_092010.1 coordinate 21,018,598, forward strand.
ACATAACTCCTACTGACCAGCTCGCCGTGGCAACAGAGTACCTGGCAATGGGGAAGCCTGCCCAGATTCTTGCCAACAACCCCTCTGAAGGTGGTTCCCAGGTGGAGCTCAGCAGCCTGGCCTCTTAAAACGGAGATGAGGAGGAATTTCTTCTCTCAGAGGGTCGTGAATCTGTGGAATTCTCTGCCCCTGAGAGCTGTGGAGGCTGGGTCATTGAATAAATTTAAGGCGGAGATAGACAGATTTTTGAACGATACCGGAGTCAAGGGCCATGATCATATTGAATGGCGGTGCAGGCTCGAAGGGCCGAATGGCTTACTCCTGCACCTATTTTCTATGTTTCTATGTTTCTATGTTATGGGGAGGGAAGTGGAGCTGAATCTATGATCAGATCAGCCATGATCTTATTGAATGTTGGAGCAGGCTCGAGGGGCCAAATGACCGACTCCTGCTCCTATTCCTTATGTTCTTATGTTCTTAATAATTTGACATGAATGAACAGAAAGTGCACTTTCAACTGGGTACAAGTTAATCTCACATCATCCCCTCTCAGTACTCAAAACAAAAGACAAAAGGCATTACTATCGGATCCAGATGCACCGTCTGTATCCTGGGTATGAGGATAAGAAGCCAATCAGCCCACGTGCTTCTACTAATACCATTCTTCAGCCAGCCGGCAAAGGGTATATAAACAACAACAACTTGTATTTATAGAGCGCCTTTAACATCGTAAAACGTCCCATGGCACTTCACAGGAGTGTTATAAAACAAAAAAAAATTAATTTGATAAAAGAAAGATAGCCATCTCTACAGCACCTTTCAAGATCTCAGGATGTCCCAAAGTGCTTTAAAGCCAATGGAGTTCTTTTGCAATGTAGACAACACGGCAGCCAATGTGCGCACAGCAAGCTCCCACAGCAATTTGATAATGACCAGATCATCTGTGTTTTAGCGATGTTGGCTGGGGGATAAATTGCCCCAAGGTGCTTCACAGGAGTGTTATCAACCTAGATTTGACACCGAGCCATATAAGGAAATATTAGGACAGATAACCAAAAGCTTAGCCAAAGAGGTATGCTTTAAGGAGCGTCGTAAAGGAGGCGAGAGAGGCCGAGAGGGCTGTTGTGTACACGTAAATAACTGACAAACTGAGCCAGGAGATATGTAACTTAACTTAACTGTGCTTTTATACAACCCAAAATGGTGTCCCAAACCGGCATGAACCAGAATGAATACAGCCACTGTGAATAGCTCCCGCAGGATCCTAATGCCTGTCTAGTGTCCTGTAACAAACAAATAGAGTATGAACACAACATATTTCCCCCCTTTTTAAAACCACAGTCTATGAACAGACAAAGTCCTTGAGATAGCCAGGTGGTATTCTGATACGCTGAGACCCGCGTGGAGCTTGCGGAATTTGATCGAGGGTTTCGGTTGGGAAACAGAATGGTGCCTCTGTTCCATCCTGCTGGTCTGTTGGCCTGTGAGTTGGGATCAGTCTACGAGCATTCCATCGAGTTCCATCATTGAGCTCGTAGGTGTAAGAGCTGAACTTTCGCCCGATTTGTTTTGGAGGCGAAAGTGAAGATGCGAGCTTATGACTCCGGTTTGGGCGCTTAACTCTGACCTAATCTCCGTTCTTCAGTTGGGGCTTTTGAGCGCGTCAATTTGTGTCAGTGTATGACTTTGCTTTTTGTTGCCGTTCCGAAAACTTCTGGTAGAAGTTGCAAGTGCCAAGGAATGATGAAAGTTCTTTGATGTTGGTAGCCTCCTGCATTCGCTGGATAACGTCAATGTTGACACTTTGTACTGTGATTCTGGAGCCCAGAAAGTTTATTTCTCCAGCAGCGAATGTACATTTATCGGCATTAAGTGTAATGTTATGTGTAGCAAGGCGAGCCATAACTGCGGGAAGTCACTGGTCATGTTCTTCCATTGTCCGTCCATGGACGACGATATCGTCAAGCAGATTGAGGGCTCCCTCTCTGCCTGCTGGCATAGTAGTGACAATCTTCTGAAATGCACTTGGTGCAGAAGATAGTCCGTAGGGCGTGCTTCGATACTGATATAGACCATCATGCGTTATGAATGCCGTGAGCGGTTTGCTGTCCTCCTCTAAGGGTATTTGCAGGTAACTGCGGCGCATGTCGAGTTTCGTAAAGACTATTGAGCTGTGAAATTCTGAGGAAAGTTCGTCGATGGTAGGAAGAGGGTACTTGTCGGGGATGATGGCCTTGTTGACCTCTTTCAGGTCGATGCATAGGCGGATCTCCCCATTTTTACGCCAAGCAATGATGAAGTTCGAGATCCAGGGTGAGGAGTCGAAGCTCTCAATGGTTCCCTGAGATTTGAATCACGTTAATTCTGCGGATACTTGGTCGTGAACCGCGAATGGGAGACGGCGAAGTCACTGTGTAACCGGTTTGATGGAAGGGTCAACGCGGGGATGATGGCAGAATTTTGTTGTTACTCCAAACCCTGTGAAGATTGAGGGATACTGCTTGTCAAAGGTGTACACCGGTGTGCCGGTTGGGTCGTAAACTTTGAACCCAAACTTGTCAAAAAGTTCAACACCCATGAGGCTTCGTCCCTTCGCGACATGAAAGGAAAAGTTCTCCAATGTTATGTCCTTGTAGTATATCGGGACAGATAATGACCCCCGATTTTGGAGCCGGAGTACGCATGTAGAGTGGAAGTTGCGGGCTGCAGTTGACGGTGCGTGAAGTGGGTTTTGTACACAGCCTCGCTCAATGTGGAGACTTTGGCTCCAAGGTCAATGAGGAGGCAGCAGGGCGTGCCATCAATGTTTACCTCACATTCCTTGAATTTGCCCGAAATGTCACCAACGGTGTAAACCACACTGGGTTCCTCACTATCGGGATTGTCCACATGTCAAATATGCTGCAATGAGAGACAGATATGAGCAAAATGGTTCATTTTACCACATGCAGAGCATTTCTTCCCACGTGCAGGGCAGTTAGGACTCTTTGCTGAATGTGATTAGTCCCCACAGTTAAAGCAATGGAAGTTAAGCCCGCGATCCATAGTGGGTGGCTTCTTACTAGCCCAGGGTCTCTGCTGTGATTTCCGCTTTGGTCGAACGCCTTGCACATGGGCTGTAGCTGAAGTCTGCTGCACAGAGGGAGCAGGGGATCTGATTGCTTTCATATCAGAAAGCGCTGATTCGATTTGGATGGCCAAATTAGTTGCTTTGTCCAATGTCACTTTGTCATCCTCCATTAGCAAGTGTTCCCGAATGCGGGGGACCGTTGTTTTCTCAATCATTTGATTCGTGATCATTTCCTCTGTGAGTGCTCCAAAGCTACACGTTGCGGCCAGTTCAGTTAATGTAATGATGTACTGTTTGATTGGTTCACTGTTCCCTTGCCCCCTTCAATGAAATTGGTATCTCTCCATCACGATACTTTTCTTTGGCCCAAAATATTTCTCCAGGGCGCTTACCGTTTTGTTTTAGGACTCCGTGTCTTTGATTTGGCCAAAGATGCGTTGGCCTTCGGTGCTGAGGTAATGGATAAGTATTGCACGGCGAGCTGGTGTTACATTGTCGCCGTCTAACCCACTCGCTGTGATGTACGTAGAAAATTTTTTATCCATCTTGGCCACGGAATTGAAGGGTCCACAGGTGTGGAGAGGAAAGGTGGGGGATAGGGAGATTAATTTCATTCATCCGCGTCGCTAAATTATGTTGTGTATGTAAATAACTGACAAACTGAGCCAGGAGAAAGTTAATTTAACTTCACCGTGCTTTTATACAACCCAAAATGGTGCCCTCAAACCGGCATGAACCAGCATGAATCCAGCCACTGTGAATAGCTCCCGCAGGGTCCAAATGCCCGTCCTGTGAGCTGTAAGAAACAAATAGAGTGTGAACACAACAAGGGCGGAGAGGGTTCGGCAGGACATTCCAGAGCTTAGAGCCGAGGCAGCTAAAGACATGGCCGCCAATGGTGGAAGTACAAAGGCCAGAATCGGAGGAGTGGAGAGATCTCGGGAGGTTGTGGGGCTGGAGGAGGTTACAGGGATAGGGAGGGGCGAGGCCACGGAGGGATGAGAATTTTGAAATTGTGGCGTTGCCGGACCGGGAGCCAATATCGGTCAGCATCACTGCATCGACGCACTGCATCATTGGACCAGCTACATTTTATTTTCAGTGGTGGTTTCCAAGCACCTCCTGATTCGAGAGGTAGCAGACCTGTAGTGTGGCCAAGAAAAACAGTGCCATGGCATGCGATGGGAGCAGATACAGCATTTAAAGCGTGCCATGGTTTGAGCCAACAACACAGCTGAAATTCTTGTGCTAACCTCTCTAAGATTCAAAAATGATGAGACGGAGACAACGGCCAATAAAATTCCAATGGTAAAAAAGACACACGTGGAAAGCATCAGAGACACATACCTGAAGACCTTGCTAAACCACAAATTCTCTGTTTATTAACGCACACAATGTATACGTACATGTATTTGCGTGCCAGTTTGTGTGTACACCTTTATCCGCCCCCCCCCCCCGCCCCCCACACCCCACCCTTAGTTTTTTTCCCCTCCTCTCCTGTAGGCTCGAAATCATTGCTGAGGTACTCGGACACCAAGGGGCCAAAATTGTCCCTTCCCTCAAGGCCTCTTAACACCGGAAAGCGGTGGCCACGCTGCGGAGTGCAATGGCTGCCGACGTTTTGTGTAATGGCCGCCATTATCAAAATTCCGCTCCTGTGGTTTCCCGGCGGTGCCCCGCTCCACGGCTGCCGATCCATGCTAAGTGCGTCATCACAGTGCACACCGCCAATGTTCCCACGGCGGAATTTCACTGTGAAAATCTTCGGCCCGCCCGGCAGTGCCAAAACAAGCTTTTTCGCCGTGGTCCAGTGAGGCTGTGGCCTTCTGCAGTGGCGGTACGGCTCCCCTTAAAGGGGAAGACGCGCTGCCGCCATTTAAAAAAAAAAAAATCGGCCGACTGCCATGTCGGCCCGACAATTACGCCCCCCGGGTTCGGCCAGGCCGCAAACAGGCCGCTGGCCCGGCCGAAACCCTCCCTTGTGGCCCAGTGGGCTGAAGTCTAAACATCACGAAGGCTCTCCCCTTTAAGTGGAAGGGGAGAGCATGGTGACGCGGCGCTGTGATGACATCATCGCGGCGGTCACTACCGCCCCACTTCCGCCCCCATCATGAGCAACTTCCGGTCCGCCTGAAAAAAAAAACAAAGAGCGGAATTTCGCTCAACTGGCCACCTCAGCCACCGCGGCGGTAAAAACACTCGAGAAAGGGTGGGTGCACCCCGTTTCAGACGGGGGGGGGTCAATTTGGGGGCCCAATAGGCCTGAGGAACCTTCCCTAAGTGCCCATTCTTTGTGTGGGAGCGGCGATTGTCAGTAAAAAGAAAAAACTTGCATTTATATAGCGCCTTTCACAACCTCAGGACATCCCAAAGCGCTTTAAAGTCAATGACGTACTTTTGAAGAGTAGTCACTGCTCTAATGTAGGAAATGCAACAAGCTGCCACAAAGAGCAATGTGATAATGATCTGTTTTAGTCATGTTGGTTGAGGTATAAAGGAGACTCTTGAAACTAGTGAACTATCAAAAACTCCGGAAATTTGGTCTCTATCTGGGACTGGAGGATTTTGTGCAGATGTGAACTGTTCCTAACTCTGTGTCTGTGTGTGTGTGTGTGTCTGTGTGTGTGTGTGTGTGTGTGTGTCTGTGTGGTCTGTGTGTGTGTCCATCTTTCTCTTCTGGCCAGTATGTAAGTTTTCAGAGAATGATATATGGGTAATTATGGAACTCCTGAATATTGTTTCTTACAGGCATCTGGGTAACTGGAAGGGACAATTATATAGGGTATCACCAGATAGATACAGATGAAGGCCATTATTCCGAGAAAAGACCAACAGTTCCCGCCCCCCCCTGCCCCTTGCCTCCTGGTCATCTTACATTAAACTATTTAGCTGCTTTTTTATTGGGAGTCAGTGAGGTGATTGTGTTGTTTTTCATATGGCATCTTGGGCTTCATAAATAGAGGCATAGAGTACAAAAGCGTGGAAATTATGGTGAACCTGGTTCGGCCTCAACTGGAGCATTGTGTCCAATTCTGGGCACCACACTTTAGGAAGGATGTGAAGGCCTTGGAGAGGGCGCAGAAAAGATTTACGAGAATGGTTTCTTGGATGAGGGACTTCAGTTACGTGGATAGACTGGAGAAGCTGGGGTTGTTCTCCTTGGAGCAGAGAAGGTCGAGAGGAGATTTGATCGAGGTGTTCAAAATCATGAGGGGTCTGGACAGAGTAGATAGAGAGAAACTGTTCCCATTGGTGGAAGGGTCGAGAACCAGAGGACACAGATTTAAGGTGATTGGCAGAAGAACCAAAGGCGACATGAGGAAAAACTTTTTTACGCAGCGAGTGGTTAGGATCTGGAATGCACGGCCTGAGAGGGTGGTGGAGGCAGACTCAATCGTGGCTTTCAAAAGGGAGTTGGATAAGTACCTGAAGGGAAAAATTTGCAGGGTTATGGGGAAAGGGCGGGGGAGTGGAACTGGCTGAGGTGCTCTTGCAGAGAGCCGGCACGGGCTCGACGGGCCGAATGGCCTCCTTCCATTCTATGATTCTAAAAATGTAGCTAGGCGCTTTACAGGAGCAATTATCATGCAAAAATTGACATGGAGCCCCATTAAGAGATATTAGGGACAAGTGACCAAAAGCTTGGTCAAAGACATAGGTTTTTAAGATGGTCTTACAGGAGGAGAGAGAGATAGAGAGGTGGAGTGGTTTAGAGTTTAGAGGATCCGTGTTTGAATCCCTTCAAGCCGGTTTCCGTCCCTGCCATAGTACCGAAATGGCTCTCATCAACGTCACAAATGACATCCTTTGTGACTGTGACAAAGGCAAACTATCCCTTCTCATCCTTCTCGACCTTTCTGCAGCCTTTGACACGGTTGACCATTCCATCCTTCTCCAACGCCTCTCCACCGTTGGCCAGCTGGGTGGGACTGCACTCGCCTGGTTCCATTCTCATCTGTCTAATCGTAGACCGAGAATCTCCTGCAACAGCTTCTCTTCCCGCCCCCGCATCGTTACCTCTGGTGTCCCCCAAGGATCTATCCTTGGCCCCCTCCTATTTCACATCTACATGTTGCCCCTTGGCGATATCAACCGAAAACACAGCGTCAGTTTCCACATGTACGCTGATGACACCCAGCTCTACCTCACTACCACTTCTCTCAAGCCCTCCACGGTCTCTAAATTGTCAGACTGCTTGTCCAACATCCAGTTCTGGATGAGCAGAAATCTTCTCCAATTCAATATCGGGAAGACCGAAGCCATTGTTTTCGGTCCCCGCCACAAACTCCGTTCCCTAGACACTGACTCCATCCCTCTCCCCAACTCCTGTCTGAGGCTGAACCAGACTGTTCGCAACCTTGGTGTCATATTTGATCCTGAAATGAGCTTCCGACTACATAGCTGTAGCATAACTAAGGTCGCCTATTTCCACCTCCGTAACATCGCCCGTCTCTGCCCTTGCCTCAGCTAATCCACTGCTGAAGCCCTCATCCATGCCTTTGTTACCTCCAGACTTGACTATTCCAATGCACTCCTGGCTGGCCTCCCACATTCTACCCTACGCAAACTAGAGGTGATCCAAAACTCGGCAGCCCGTGTCCTAACTCGCACCAAGTCCCGCTCACCCATCACCCCTGTGCTCGCTGACCTACATTGGCTCCCAGTTAAGCAACACCTCGATTTCAAAATTCTCATCCTTATTTTCAAATTCCTCCATGGCCTCGCCCCTCCCTATCTCTATAATCCCCTTCAGCCACACAACCCCCTCCCCCGCCGAGATATCTGCGCTCTTCTAATTCTGCCCTCTTGAGCATCCCCGATTAAAAATCGCCCAACCATTGGTGGCCATGCCTTCTGTTGCCTGGGCCCCAAGATCTGGAATTCCCTGCCTAAACCTCTCTACCTCTCTTTCCTCCTTCAAGACGCTCCTTAAAACCTACCTCTTCGACCAAGCTTGTGGTCACCTGGCCTGATTTCTCCTTATGCAGCTTGGTGTCAATTTTTTAAAATCTGATCATACTCCTGTGAAGCGCCTTGGGATGTTTCACTGTGTTAAAGGCGCTATATAAATACAAGTTTTTTGTTGTAGGGAGGGAATTGCAGAGCTTCGGGCCAAGGAAGGTGAAGGCACGGCCACCAATGGCGGAGCGATGAAAATCATTTGCTCGCAAGCTGTTCCTTCATACCTTGAGCCCAATGTTGTTGCTGACGATGGCAGGCATTATACGTGTTAGCAGCAACGAAACACAAAAGGTGAAGGGTGTGAGGCGAGCAGGAGGAACTCTGCTTGGTAGCAGCCATGTTTTTAACAGCTGCCATCTTTGCTTTCACTGTTGCCACGGTTCATTATATAATCGCTGCCTTCCACAGAGAAAGGGGAGGGGAAATGAAACGATACTTAAAACCCATTATTTAAATTCCTTCGTTTCCACTGAAATGCAGCATGTCCTGATCCCATCCGTGCTTCGGGGTGCCAACTCTCCAGGATTGCCCTGGAACCTCGAGGAATTGAAGCTAAATCTCCAGTTCACTGCTGGGCGCAACACTCCAGGAGACAAACCACAGGGGTATTGAAAAAAATTTAGTTTTTTTTTCATTTTCTTTGAACACTTTTGTTTATTCCTTATAAAAAGTATTGGAGATGGGGAAGTTTGTCTGGGCGGGGTAGTTAGAGGTCATGTGATGAAACCTCCAGCACTGCATCCAATAGATTTCCAACCCTGATTGCATTGCTTTTCCATTTAAAATGGTGAGTCATTTGGGCAAAAAGAAAATGGCTGCCTGTATATAGCACACCTCAAGCTCACATCCCGGAATGAAGAAAAAAAACATGAGCAGTAACCCTAATCCCGTGTGCCCGTCCTGTTCCCATATCCCTTTCCTTCAACCTTCTCTCTAACCTATTCTTAAATGTTGACATGGTCTCTGCTTCAATCACTAACTCGGGTCGTGAGTTCCACAGCCTCACAACCCTCTGTGTGAAACAGCCTGCTCTCTGTCCTAAATCTCTGGTATTTCATCTCGTATCTATATCCCCTTGTTCTCGACCCCTCAACCACTGGAAAAAGTCTGTTTCTACCAACCCTGTCCCATCCCTTCATAATTTGAAAAATGTCTATCCAATCGCCCGTAATCTCCTATGTTCTGATGAAAACACACCCCGCGTTTCAACTCATTCTGAGTCAGAAGTTCGTTGGTTCAGGCCTCACTGCAGCACTTATGCACAAAATCTCGGTTAATGCTCCCGAGATATACTGAAGGAGTGCTGCATTTTCAGAAGTGCCGTTCGTTGGTTAATATGGGAAACCATGGTTCTATCTACCTGTCCCGGTGATCCCATGGCATTATTTAAAGAAGGACAGGGCATTGACCATCATTTATCCCTGAACCAATACTATCAAAACCAGATTAACTGGTCATTCAACTCATTGGCTGTTTGTGAGGTCTTGCTGTGCACAAAATGGCTGCTGCAGTTGCCTTGATTGCAACACTCATTGTGCTTCAAACCATTTCATTGTATGCACCTCACACCAGGTAGCATCCCAGTGAATCTGCACTGTACTCTCTCTATTGTTTCAACATCCATCCTATAGTGTGGAGCCCACAACTGCATACAATACTCTAACTGTGGTCTTACTGAGGTTTTATACAGATTCATCATTATATCTCAACTTTTATATTCTATTCCTCTTGCCATAAAACCACTATTCCATTAGATACTTTATGACCTTATTCACTTGAGGTGCTGCTTTTAAAGTCTTGTCAACCACGAGACCTGGGTGTCATGGTACATCAGTCATTGAAGGTAGGCATGCATGTACAGCAGGCAGTAATGAAAGCAAATGGCATGTTGGTCTTCATAGCGAGGGGATTTGAGTATAGGAGCAGAGAGGTCTTACTGCAGTTGTACAGGGCTTGGTGAGACCACACCTTGAGTATTGTGTGCAGTTTTGGTCTCCTAATCTGAGGAAGGACATTCTTGCTATTGAGGGAGTGCAGCGAAGGTTCACCAGACTGGTTCCCGGGATGGCAGGACTGACATATGAGCAGAGACTGGATCATCTGGGCCTTTATACACTGGAGTTTAGAAGGATGAGAGGGGATCTCATAGAAACATATAAGATTCTGACGGGACGGGATAGGTTAGATGCGGGTAGAATGTTCCTGATGTTGGGGAAGTCCAGAACCAGGGGACACAGTCTTAGGATAAGGCGTAGGCCATTTAGGACTGAGATGAGGAGAAATTTCTTCACTCAGAGTGTTGTTAACCTGTGGAATTCCCTGCCACAGAGAGTTGTTGATGCCAGTTCATTGGATCTATTCAAGAGGGATTTAGATATGGCCCTTACGGCTAAGGGGATCAAGGGGTATGGAGAGAAAGCAGGAAAGGGATACTGAGGGAATGATCAGCCATGATCTTATTGATTGGTGGTGTAGGCTCGAAGGGCCGAATGGCCTACTCCTGCACCTATTTTCTATGTTTCTATGTTTCTATGTATCACCTCACATTTACTGACATTGAATTCCATCTACCACTTTGTTCCCCATGCTACCATCTTATCAATAGCAGCTTCCTTTGGTGCTCAGATTTATTGACCATGCCTCCTATTTTAGTATTGTCTGTATATTTGGACACCACTCATAAAAACATAAGAAATAGGAGCATGAGTAGGCCATCTGGCCCCTCGAGCCTGCTCTGCCATTCAATAAAATCATGGCTGATCTGATCATGGACTCAGCTCCACTCCCTCTAGCCCTATGTCCAAATGTCTCCCGATGTCTCCGCAAAATCCTGCAAATCCGCTGGGAGGACAGACACACCAACATCAGTGTCCTCGATCAGGCCAACATTCCCAGCATCGAAGCACTGACCACACTTGACCAGCTCCGTTGGGCGAGCCACATTGTTCACATGCTTGCCACAAGACTCCCAAAGCAAGCGCTCTGCTCAGAACTCCTACACGGCAAGCGAGCCCCAGGTGGGCAGAGGAAACGTTACAAGGACACCCTCAAAGCCACCTTGAAAAAGTGCAACATCCCCACTGACACCTGGGAATCCCTGGCCAAAGACCGCCCTAAGTGGAGGAAGAGCATCTGGGAGGGCACTGAGCACCTCGAGTCTCGTCGCCGAGAGCATGCAGAAACCAAGCGCAGGCAGCGGATGGAGCGTGCGACAAACCAGTCCCATCCTCCCTTTCCCTCAATGACTATCTGTCCCACATGTGACAGAGACTGTAATTCCCGTATTGGACTGTTCAGTCACCTGAGAACTCACTTTTAGAGTGGCAGCAAGTCTTCCTCGATTTTGTGGGACTGCCTATGATGATGATGACCAAATCATTGATGTACACAGTGAAGTGTAGTGGTCTCGGAACAGAACCCTATGGGACACTGCTACCAACTTCCACCCACTCTGAGAAACTGCCATTAACTCCTACTCTCTGATTGGATGGGAGGAAACAATCAGTCTTAAATGCAATTTGCTAGCCGTTCCCTAATTCTGTACCTCTTGATCTTTTCCAATAGACTTCTGTTTGGTACCTTGTCAAAGACTTTCTGAAAGTCCATGGACACCACATCCACTGTATTTCCCCTCAAGTAAACTTATATTAAAACCCAACCTAAAAACATTAGGGGAGAATTTCCCTTGTATTTCCTTGATCATAAAAGATTAAGGGGTGATCTAATTGAGGTGTTAAAAATATTAAAGGAGTTGATAGGGTAGATAGAGAGAAACTGTTTCCTCTGGTTGGGTGCGGGGGGGGCGGGGGGGGCAGGCGGGGAGTCCAGAAGAAGGGGACATAACCTTAAAATTAGAGCCAGGCCGTTCAGGGGTGATGTCAGGAAGCACGTCTTCACACAAAGGGTGGTGGGAATCTGGAATTCTCTCCCCCAAAAGTCCTGTTGAGGCTGGGAGTCAATTGAAAAATTCAAAACTGAGATTGGTAGATTTTTGTTAGAAAAGGGTATTAAGGGTTACGGAATATGGAGTTAAGATACAGAGCAGCCATGATCCGATTGAATGGCGGAACAAGCTCGACGCACTGAATGGCCTCCTCCTCTTCCCATGCTCCACAGGGGTTTCCCGCTTTCCTCCCGCAACTTTGGCTGAAACCCTGAAGAAATGGCATAAACCGACGTTTAAGCCGTTTCCCCGGGGATTTCCGCTGATCTTCCGCCAAAGTCACGGCGGGAGATCGGGGAGAAATTATTGCCGATTGTCAAGTTATTATTTAAATGGAAAAAAATTGCCAAGTGCTGCAGTACAGCGGGACCTGGGGGTCCTGGTGCATGAAACACAAACGGTTAGTATGCCGGTACAGCAAGTGATCAGGAAGGCAAATGGAATCTTGGCCTTTATTGCAAAGGGGATGGAGTATAAAAGCAGGGAAGTCTTGCTACAGCTATAAAAGATATTGGTGAGGCCACACCTGGAATACTGCCTGCAGTTTTTGTTTCCATATTTACGAAAGGATATGCTTGCATTGGAGGCAGTTCAGAGAAGGTTCACTAGGTTGATTCCGGGGATGAGGGGGTTGACTTATGAGGAAAGGTTGAGGAGGTTGGGCCTCTACTCATTGGAATTCAGAAGAATGAGAGGTGAACTTATCGAAACGTATAAGATTACGAGGGGGCTTGACAAGGTGGATGCAGAGAGGATGTTTCCACTGATGGGGGAGACTAGAACTAGGGGGCATAATCTTAGAATAAGGGGCCGCCCATTTAAAACTAAGATGAGGAGGAATTTCTTCTCTCAGAGGGTTGTAAATCTGTGGAATTCGCTGCCTCAGAGAGCTGTGGAAGCTGGGACATTGAATAAATTTAAGACAGAAATAGACAGTTTCTTAACCGATAAGGGAATAAGGAGTTATGGGGAGCGGGCGGGGAAGTGGAGCTGAGTCCATGATCAGATCAGCCATGATCTTATTGAATGGCGAAGCAGGCTCGAGGGGCCATATGGCCTACTCCTGCTCCTATTTCTTATGTTTTAATGTCTCTATTTCCACTTCACCCACGGAAAAAGAAAACCCAGAAAATTTCACAGAAATGACTAAGAAATGCTTTGCATGGCTCAGTTGATAAAGTCAATGTGTAGCTGAGCCTCAAAAACCAGAATATCCGAAGTTCTACCCTCAGTCTGTGGTGAGCGAACCGATCTTACTGAGAATAGCACTACAGTCTACTACAGCTGGCTTGAGAAACCCTAAGCTTAGGAGGAAAAATTTAGTCAGGGACCCTTACTCCTGGTGACTACCCAGTAGCTCCAGGTGTATGTGCATCTAGAGTTGACTATTCCAACGCACTCCTGGCTGGCCTCCCACATTCTACCCTACGTAAACTAGAGAATTAGAGGTGATCCTAAACTCAGCTGCCCATGTCCTAACTTGCACCAAGTCCCGCTCACCCATCACCCCCTGTGCTCGCTGACTTACATTGGCTCCCGGTTAAGCAACGCCTCGATTTCAAAATTCTCATCCTTATTTTGAAATCCCTCCATGACCTCGCCCCCTCCTGATCTCTGTAATCCCCTCCAGCCTCAGAACCCTCCAAGATGTCTGCGCTCCTTTAATTCGGCCCTCCTGAGCATCCCTGATTATAATCGCTCAACCATTGGTGGCCGTGCCCTCTGTTGCCTGGGCTCCAAGCTCTGGAACTCACTGCCTAAACTTCTCGACCTCTCTTTCCTCCTTCAAGATGCTCCTTAAAACCTACCTCTTTGACCAAGCTTTTGGTCACCTGCACTAATTTCTACTTATGCGGCTCGGTGTCAAATTTTTATCTCATAATACTCCTGTGAAGCGACTTGGGACGTTTCACTATGTTAAGGGCGCTATATAAATACAAGTTGTTGTTGTTGTGTGTGCGTGTGCGTGCATGTGTGTGTATGTGGCGTGAGGATGCGAGCAGACTCGACGGCGATGCCCCCACGGTGGAATAGCCTTCCAACACTCACTGTCTAGGCACACACATGAAGAATGGCCATGTTGGCGATGCTCGTAGGAGCACGTGTTGACGCGTGTCCGTGGCCATCGGGAGCCCCTAAGATCAGCCATGATCTTATTGACTGGCGGAGCAGGCTCGAGGGGCCAAATAAGAACATAAGAACATAAGAAATAGGAGCAGGAGTAGGCCATACGGCCCCTCGAGCCTGCTCCGCCATTTAATAAGATCATGGCTGATCTGATCATGGACTCAGTTCCACTTCCCCGCCCGCTCCCCATAACCCCTTATCCCCTTATTGTTAAAGAAACTGTCTATTTCTGTCTTAAATTTATTCAATGTCCCAGCTTCCACAGCTCTCTGAGGCAGCGAATTCCACAGATTTACAACCCTCTGAGAGAAGAAATTTCTCCTCATCTCTGTTCTAAATGAGCGGCCCCTTATTCTAAGATCATGCCCTCTAGTTCTAGTCTCCCCCATCAGTGGAAACATCCTCTCTGCATCCACCTTGTCAAGCCCCCTCATAATCTTACACGTTTCGATAAGATCACCTCTCATTCTTCTGAATTCCAATGAGTAGAGGCCCAACCTACTCAACCTTTCCTCATAAGTCAACCCCCTCATCCCCGGAATCAACCGAGTGAACCTTCTCTGAACTGCCTCCAAAGCAAGTATATCCTTTCTTAAATATGGAAACCAAAACTGGACGCAGTATTCCAGGTGTGGCCTCACCAATACCCTGTATAACTGTAGCAAGACTTCCCTGCTTTTATACTCCATCCCCTTTGCAATAAAGGCCAAATGGCTTACTCCTGCTCCGATTTCTTATGTTCTTATGAAGGGGATCAGAAAAGATAGAAGAAATAAATAGGAGGGAGAGAGGGAACAGAATTAAAAGGAGCTCTGTCGACGAAACAGCCTCCTCGATATCCATTTCATATTCGATTGGAAGCGATTTAGTAATTGTGTCAGTCAGTAGTTTTTGGCTTGGATATACCAGATGAAACAGCATGCATTTATATCACGGCTTTAATATAATAAAACGTCCCTGGAATGTTATCAGACAAAATTTGGCATTGAGGCACATAAAGCGATTTGAGGACAGATCACAGAATTATCGAATGTTTACAGCACAGAAGGAGGCCATTCGGCCCATCGAGCCCGTGCCGACTCTCTGCAAGAGCACCCCAGCCAGTCCCACTCCCCCGTCCTTTCCCCGTAGCCCTGCAAATCTTTTCCCTTCAGGTACTTATCCAATTCCCTTTTGAAAGCCACGATTGAGTCTGCCTCCACCACCCTCTCAGGCCGTGCATTCCAGATCCTAACCACTCGCTGCGTAAAAGTTTTCCTCATGTCGCCTTTGGTTCTTCTGCCAATCGCCTTAAATCTGTGTCCTCTGGTTCTCGACCCTTCCACCAATGGGAACAGTTTCTCTCTCTATCTACTCTGTCCAGACCCCTCATGATTTTGAACACCTCGATCAAATCTCCTCTCAACCTTCTCTGCTCTAAGGAGAACAACCCCAGCTTCTCCAGTCTATCCACGTAACTGAAGTCCCTCATCCCTGGAACCATTCTCTTAAATCTTTTCTGCTCCCTCTCTAAGGCCTTCACATCCTTCCTAAAGTGCGGTACCCAGAATTGGACACAATGCTCCAGTTGAGGCCGAACCAGTGTTTTATAAAGGTTGATCATAACATCCTTGCTTTTGTACTCTATGCCTCTATTCACGAAGCCCAGGATCCCGTATATATTTTTAACCGCTTTCTCAACCTGCCCTGCCACCTTCAACGATTTGTGCACATATACTCCCAGGTCTCTCTGTTCATGCACCCCCTTTAGGATTGTACCCTTTAGTTTAGATTTCCTCTCATTCTTTCTACCAAAATGTATCACTTCACACTTTCCTGCATTAAATTTCATCTGCCACGTGTCCACCCATTCCACCAGCCTGTCTATGTCCTCTTGACCTTGGTCAAAGAGCATCATAAGAACATAAGAAATAGGAGCAGGAGTAGGACTTTAGTCCCCTCGAGCCTGCTCCACCATTCAATAAGATCATGGCTGATCTGATCATGGACTCAGCTCCACTTCCCTGCCTGTTCCCCATAACCCTTTATTCCCTTATCACTCAAAAATCTGTCTATCTCCGCCTTAAATATATTCAATGACCCAGCCTCCACAGCTCTCTGGGGCAGAGAATTCCACAGATTTACAGCCTTCTGAGAGAATAAATTTCTCCTCATCTCAGTTTTAAATGGACGGCCCCTTATTCTGAAACTATGCCCCCTAGTTCTAGATTCCCCCACGAGGGGAAACATCCTCTCTGCATCCACCCTGTCAAGCCCCCTCAGAATCTTATACGTTTCAATAAGATCACCTCTCATTCTTCTAAACTCCAATGTGTACCATAAAGGATGAGAGAGAGGTAGAGAGGTGGAGAGGTTTAAGGAGGGAATTCCAGAGCTTAGGGCCCCGGTAGCTGAAGGCACGGCCACCGATGGTGGAGCGATTATAATCGGGGATGCGCAAGAATCCAGAATTGGAGGAGCGCAGAGATCTCGGAGGGTTGTAGTTTTGTGGAGGTTACAAAAACAACAACAACTTGTATTTATAGAGCACCTTTAACATAGTAAAACGCCCCAAGGAGTGTCATAAAACAAAATTTGACACCGAGCTACATAAGGAGATATTCAGGCATATCAAAGAGCTCGGTTTTAAGGAGCATCTTAAAGGAAGAAAGAGAGGTGGAGAAGTTTAGGGAGGGAATTCCGGACCTTAGGGCCCAGGCAGCTGAAGGCACGGCCACCGATGGTGGAGTGATAGAAATCGGGGATGCTCATGAGGCCAGAATTGGAGGAGCGTAGAAATCTCAGGAGGGGTTGTGGGGCTGGAGGAGGTTACAGAGATAGTGAGGTGCGAGGCCATGGAGGGATTTGAATACCAGGATGAGAATTTTTAAATCTAGGCGTTGCCGGACCGGGAGCCAATGTAGGTCAGCGAGCACAGAGGGTGATGGGTGAGCGGGACTTGGTGCGAGTTAGGACACGGGTCAGCGTGCACTGTGGGTGATGGGTGAGCGGGACTTGGTACGAGTTAGGACAGGGGGCAGTATGCACAGGGGGTGATGGGTGAGCGGGACTTGGTGAAAGTTAGGACACGGGCAGTGAGCACAGGGGGTGATGGGTGAGTGGGATTTGGTGAAAGTTAGGACACGGGCAGCCAAGTTTTGGATGAGCTGATGTTTACAGAGGGTTGAAGGTGGGAGGCTGGCCAGGAGAGCGTTGGAATGGTGAAGTTTGGAGGTAACAAAAGGTACAGATGGATCTCTGTACCAGGAGGAGTTAGGTGCTTGCAATGACAACAATGCCTCATCAGTTACACTGCAAGGTTGCCCTGACTGCAACAGCAGTGCTGTCAGAGTTGGCCCGACAGTATAAATAAGCACTAAACAGGTCCTGATGAAGGGACTCCTCTCAAAAGGGCTCCGTCCAGATGGCGAAACTCTCTGTTTAAAATGGAGCCTTGATGGTGCCCCTAAAAGACTTGACATCCACTACACGTCTTGCCATAAAACTTTTACAGAAAATAACATACGCCCTTCCCCACTCAACAAAACGAGCCCGGAATTTTTCAAAAGTGCCCCTCTTCCTGGCACCTCAAAAATCGATTAATCAGAACATAAAACTGGAGACCAAAATTTACATCCTCCAAATTAAAAAGAAACTCTCGCTGAATGTCTGCAGCCTTCAAATTCATGCAGCGGCTTGGTCACGATCTTCACAGATAAAAATGAGATACGCTGAAAAGATCTGAGATGGGATGGTTAATCTGATTTGAATGTGAAAAAGTAAACTTGGATGCAAGGGGAAATAAAAGGATTTTTTGATGTTGCTTTTAACTCTTAACTGACTTTTAAAGATAGCCCATTTAAAGCCTTCAATTGCAAGAGTTCCATTGCAAGCACTGCTGTAATCAAGGCGATTTCCTGTGGGGTGGTTGGCTCTTTGATCAAGTCAATCTAATTATCTTTGTATGCAGAGATCTCCCAGATGGTGATGACTTCTTCACTCAGTCCAAGGGTTGTCTGTCCTGTCATCATCCTATCAGCGAGGCACACCAGCACACACACACACACACATATACATTGAGCCAGGCGGCCCCTCCCTTGGATGGCCCATGCATCTGATTGAAAAGAGCTCAAGCCATTCAAATCACTGCGAGGCGGCTGACTTCTGAAGCCATGCCTTTTATTGGCTGATAAGGAGCCGAAAACTTTTCTTAAATGATATTCAAATGAACAAAAGACCGGAGCAGTGGGAAGTAGGAGGCAGAGGATTTCCTCTGTCCTTCTGAAGTCAGCTTACCTTGGAA
Source organism: Pristiophorus japonicus (assembly GCF_044704955.1). Taxonomy (NCBI): domain Eukaryota; kingdom Metazoa; phylum Chordata; class Chondrichthyes; family Pristiophoridae; genus Pristiophorus; species Pristiophorus japonicus. The sequence goes on from NC_092010.1 coordinate 21,036,982, forward strand.
CATCACTCTGAAACGCGCCCACGGTTCCTGCTCGATTGGCGAATGGCCACAGTTGCAAGTGAAGACTATTATTTGCAAGCGTTTGTGCAGGTTAGTGCAATTTTATGTCATTGCAAATGCATCCAATTTCAAGTTGAGCAAGGGTTTTCTCGTTCTGTCTTCCGGATTCTATCAGCATACTGATTTTTTTTTTGCATTCTGTTTAAGATTTTTTTTTAAAGTGTGTTTTTTTTTAAATCAAGATGCATTTTATTCTCGTGTTTGATTTCGAAGTAACGCCGGTTTTTCCTCTCCACGCTATTGCGAGGCAGGCTGTTGGCGAGTGAACTTTTGATCCTGTCCTCCCAATTTCCGTTCCTGAGATCACAGACGGGGATTTTTTTTGTAGCAGCTGTGACTGTTTGTTTCTCCCGATTAAGTGGAATTGGTGGGGAGAATAAAAGGGGCGAAGTGATGGTTCGAATGGAAGAGGTGTAGCTTACAAGCTTTCGAAATATTGTCATTTTTTTTAGAAATCAGTTTTTTAAACTCTTACATTGGAGAGCTCAGAAAATAACAATTATCTATACAACAGTAAAGGAACGGCTTCCGCACTGTGTCCCTTTTAAAGACTTACACATGTAAGTGGTGCAGGAATGTTTCCAACTCCTGTTGTCGGGATGGGAATGAAGTACCTGTTCGCAACAACAAAAGTGGGAATCCCAGTTTTTCTCTCATGACATGCTGCCAGTTCTGAGAACTCGCATGTTCTAATAGCGTGCATTCTGCAGTGGCTCTTTTTTTGTGAAAGGAATTGTAACGGGTCATGATCCTCCTGGTACAAGGAGACTATTTGGTCAGACTGTCCAGGTGACCAAGAGGAGAAATCCTTTTCATCCTCTTCGCCTTGACTCAATGGCACAAGCAGCACTGAGATTTGTGATCTGACCAGTACCTGGAGTGAATCAAACTATTGCAATTCGTTTTAGCCTTGGCAGAAAGCAACATTTCATTCTGTTTGTGGATCAGATATTGTAGGCTGTTAACTGAGTTAAACCTGCTGATAACTTTCCCAACGAAAAAGTAAATTGCACAATTTTTATTTTCCTAGTTTCTACTTAGTTCTAGACTTTAATATTATAGAATGGTACAGCACAGACCGAGGCCATTCGGCCCATCGTGCCTGTGCTGGCTCTTTGAAAGTGTGATCTAATTAGTCCCACTTCTGTCCTTTTCCCCACAGCTCTGCATTTTTTTTCCTTTTCAAATATTTATCCAATTCCTTTTTAAAGTTACCATTGAATCTGCTTCCACCTCCCTTCCAGACACGTGTTTCAGATCATCATAACTTGTTGCGTTTTTTTTAAAATGCTCGCCTCTGGCTCTTTTGTCAATGACCTTAAATCTGTGTCCTGTTTGTTGTTGACCCTTCTGCCATATACTTTGAAACTTGAGCACATAAATCTAGGCTGACACTCCCAGTGCAGTACTGAGGGAGTGCCGCACTGTCGGAGGTGCCGTCTTTTGGATGAGATGTTAAACCGAGGCCCCCTCGGGTGTATGTAAAAGACCCCAGGGCACTATTTTGAAGAAGAGCAGGGGTGTTATCCCTGATATCCTGGGCCAATAATTATCGCTCAATCAACATAACAAAAACAGATAATGACCAGATAATCACATTGCTGTTTGTGGAAGCTTGCTGTGTGCAAATTGGCTGCTGTGTTTCCCATGTTACAACAGTGACTACACTCCAAAAGTACTTCATTAGCTGTAAAGTGCTTTGAGATGTCTGGTGGTCGTGCAAGGTGCTATAGAAATGTAAGTCTTCTATATGTCCCATGCAATGGACTCCATGCTGCCATACAAACTGACATCTAACTGACTGGATCGAGGTGTGAAACAGATTAAATATTGAACCTCTTTCACTCGGGTGGAGGGGATTAAGTGGGAATCTAATGAGGAGGCTTTTGAGATTATGAAGGGTTTTGAGAGGGTAAACAGTGAAGGTTCGTTACCACTGGTCGGTGCATCGGTAACCAGTGATGGGGGGACATGGACTGGGCACTGGAAGAATGAAGGGAACAGAGGGAGTACCCAGGGATTTTATTTTTCACCTCGAGGCTTTTCAGAATGTTTTACCACAAGTTGGGGCTATTGGGGCAAGAGCAATAATAAATAATTTTTATTTATATAGTGCCTTTTAATGTAGTAAAACGTCCCCAGGTGCTTCACAACAGTGTTACAAGATAAATTTGACATCAAGCCACCGAAGAAATATTAAGGTAGATGACCAAAAGCTTGTTGTGGAGAGGGCCACTGATGATTGAGCAGTTATAATCAGGGATGTTCAAGAGGGCAGAATTTGAGGAGTGCACATCTTGTGGGATTGTGAGGCTGAAAAAGATTAGAGATGGGGAGGGGCCAATCCATGGAGTGATTTGTAAACCAGGATGAGAATTTTGAAATCGAGGTGTTGTTTAACCAGGAGCTAATGTAGGTCAGACAGGGGTGATGGGTGATCATGACTTGGTGTGGGTTAGGACACGGGCTACAGAGTTTTGGATGACTTCAAGTTTATGTAGTGTAGAATGTGGGAGTCCGGCCAGTAGTGAGTTGGAATAGTCAAGTCTAGAGGTAACTAAGGCATGGATGAGGGTTTCAGCAGCAGAAGAGCTGAGGCTGGGGCGGAGACGGGCGATGTTGTGGAGGTGAAAAAAGGTGGTTTTAGTTATGCTGTGGATATATGGCTGGAAACTCATTTCAGGGTCAAATATGACATCCAGGTTGCAAACAGTCTTGTTCACCCTCCGATTGACGAGAGGGATGGAGTCAGTGGTTAGGGAACGCAGTTTATGGTGGGGACCAAAGTGGAATTGGATGAGTATTTGAAAAGTGAAGTGTGTAAAAGGTGACGGTGAAAGGGGATATAAATAGATAGCTCCAGTTAAGGAGCTTGGATCGGCACGGGTGTAAAGGGCTGCGAAAGGCTTCCTGTGCTTTAATTTCTATGAGGCTGTTCTGATTGATTTTAGTTAATTGAATAATTGTGTGTGTGTGTGTGTGTGTGTCAAAGGAGTTTCTTATCAATGGAGGCCGGGTCATTGAATATATTTGAACGATATGCGAGTAATGGAGTGGGTAAGAAACTAGAGTTGAAGCCAAGATCAGATCAGCCATGAAGTTATTGAATGGCGGAGCAGGCTCGAGGGGCGGTATGGGCTACTCCTGTTATTTCTTATGACCGTGCAACTTGTTACAGGTCTTCGGTCAGTGCGGACAAGAGGCTGGATTCTACTGAAGAGCCCTTCGAATCCCCTGTGTGCAGTATAACCGGGGTATACATACACATGCGGGGTTTGAAGTTAGAAGCCAGATTAGATTACATTGAGTTGGCTCCTAAAACCTGTCTGTCTAAAGTCACAGCATCTTACAAATGCAAATAATCAATGGCTAAGAGGTACAAATCTCCCCTTATCACAACGTTTCCTTGCACACGCTCCCCTATAGTAAACACAAGGAGCCCTATCCTTGTTCAAATACTCCTCGTTGTTCTGATCCCCAGGAGTTTGCAAGTCCGGTTTGACCGTTTCCTATAGCTGCTCCATTGTATTTTGGGATTCATTGCATTTCCTTTAAACTGCGCTACCGACTAAATTAAATTTTAAATATATAATACCCAATCATCCTGTATAGTGTGATACTAGACCGTGAGTATGAGGAATGGCAAGTTCCCTGGGTAAGTGTCTACGGACCAATTCTGTGATCCTTCCTGATGCAATGTTCTGCTCGAAGTACACGTCGAATGAATTAGACCTCCTTTTGATAGGTGACCAGTGAGAAATTCAGCATTTACTTTCCCTATCCTATCTGATCTATTAATCCTTGTCGACTGAATTTCACCTGTGAATTCTGGTTAATTGAAGGCTTCTTTGCGTGGATTACCTCTGCTACCATATTGAAGGCCCATTATCCCCTCTAAAACAAGTCTTGCAGAACTGGATTTGCTACAATGGGTTTTTAACGATCGCAAGTTAGGGGGAGAAAAATGAAGCAATTATCATTTTTTGAAAATTTCCCATGACAGATTAATTATGCAACAGAAAATTTGCACCAAGACTAATACTGAAATTTAAGAATAAGGCAAAAAGCCTTTTGATGGATCACATTATTAAAATAGTTCAAAGACATAATTAGGATAAATTACAGTGGACTTAATGGCTGCCACCCATGATTTGCCCTGTGGTGTGGTGTGTTCACCCTTAGAAAACGCTTTAGCAAGTTGGTATGATCCAGCCCCTTTTTAAGTGAAGTGATCTTGACACAGTTCTTGTCTCTCCCTTTCCTAATTCAATCTTCAGTACTTCAATTCCGTTTAGCTCCTGCAGCATGTTGCCAGGAATTTAAAAAAAAAACTACACTGATTTTAATATTTTAATTCTTCTAAGCTTCTCCCCTCTCCAAAAGGCGCTGACCTTTACTGGGGTTTGAAGAAGTGGCCTGTTTTTCATGTGTGTTTAGACAGTTGACTGGCTATTTGACTGTGAAGGGCATCGCAGCTGAGCCCAATTCTATTCTTGCCAGATATTTACCGACACGTACTTTCCAACAAGGGGTTCGTGGAAAGCAACATGGATCAGGGATCCTGGCGGATTGTCTTTCCCCGCCCCATCCAAGGATACTGAGGCTGACTGAGATCAACGAGCTTTGATCTGGAGACCTGCTGGTCGGTGGCTCAGCAACCTGCTCATGTGGTGCCCGAAGGCACTGAGCCATTGGGGTGCTTTTGTTTCTAACTCTTTCCTAATTTAGGATTTGCATTATAATTTAAATATTCTTGGGGAAAATAATCCCCACACATTGAGACCTGCTTTTATTTATTAAAAAAAAAAATTCAATTGGTGCTTGGATGGTGGAATTAAAAAAAAATCTTAACGTGCATCCATTCTTAGAAAAATGACTGCTCCAATCCCGCAAATTATCATTTCCCCTGTAGGCTGGTAGGCCAACTGTGTTCGCTCCATGTGTGCAAAAAATCAGCACTGTCTCCAAACTGCTGCTTAAACCTAAACTCTGCTTCCTGATAGGTTAATTTAGTGACCAGCTGATGAGGAACAGGAGATGACCATTCAGCCCCTTGAGCCAGTACCACCATTCGATCAGATCAGGGCTGATCTGTATCTTAACTCTATCACCTTTGATACCCTTGCCCAACAAAAATTTATCCATCTCAGTTTGGAAATTTTCAATTGGGGCCCTGCCCACAGCCTATCAGTGTTTTTTTGGGGGGTGGGGGCGCCTGAAAGATTTCCAGATTTCCACTACTCTGAAGAAGTGCTTCATCACATCACCCGTGAACGGCCTGGCTCTAATTTTAAGGTTATGCCCCCCTTGTTCTGGTCTCCCCCTCCCCCTCCTAACCAGAGGAAATAGTTCAAAATCCTTTAATCTTAAACACCTCAATTAGATCACCTTAATCTTCTATACTTCAGGGAATACCAGCCCAGTTTATGCAACCTGTCCTAATTTTAATCCTTTTAGCCCCGGTATCAGTCTGGTGAATCTGTGCTGCTCCCTCTCCCAAGACCAATATATCCTTCCTGAGGGGCAGTGCCCAGAACTGAACCCAGTATCCAGAGCTTTATGGAACTATAGGATAACTGCCAGTTATGCAGGCTTGGTTCAGTCGTAGCAATCTTGGAAGGTTGTGGGTACAAATGCCAGCAATTAGTGCACAATCTCAGCCGGTATTCCAGTGCAGCACAGAGTGTCTTCGACAGCATACTATCAGTGTCGAACTTTATTCAAATAAATCTCAACCTCATGCCCCCATTGGCAAATAAAAACTAAATAGGAGACAGTCAATGTAAAACAGAAACCACTAAATGAATATTATAAAGCGCATGCACTCTTAAATCTGATCTAAGGCAATAATATCTTTTTAATGTTCTCCCTTCCTCTCCAACTCGTTACGGATGGGGAAGGTCATTTGACCCATCTGAGTTCATCCATGCAGAAAGAACCCCCCAACCCCCGGCCCCCCCATCACCGCATCCAAATGATTCATCATGAACAATTTGTATTTTTATAAAGCACCTTTTTAACATAGTAAAATGTCCCAAGGAGTGATGCAAGACAAAAATCTGACACCGAGCTGCATAGGGAGATATTGGGGCAGCGGCTTGGTCAAGGAAGTAGGTTTTAAGGAGCATCTTAAAGGAGGAAAGAGAGGCGGAGAGGTTTAGGGAGGGAGTTTCAGAGCTTGGGGCCCAGGCAACAGAAGGTGGGTCTGGAGTGAGTTAATGAAGTCACCCATTTCTATCTCCCTCCTTGAAAATAATTTATTTTTTAATTATACATTAACTGACCCATGGGCAATTAATCAAGAGAATTTAATTGGAGACCTCTTTTAATATTAATTGTTCTTTTGCTCAATTCAAACTTAGCAGAACTTGATTTTTTTTTTCCCTTTTTTTTTTAGGACCGAACACCAAGTTCTTCACCAGAATCAGTAACAAGTTTGTCCATGTTGGCTGCTGCCTGTGGAAGAGTAGGACAAGTTGGACCAACCTCTGCAGATATTCCCCAGTTCCAATATGACATGTCTATGGGGCCCACCTCGGGAATGTTTCAGTTTTGGAGCAATGAAGCATTTGGAGGTTCTCGCGCAATGTCGTTCAGTCCTCCAAAGGCTCCGTATTCTCTCGGGACAGTGCCGTCCGCTTTGGGATCACGTGAGCTTCCCCTGACCCCTCCGGCAGACTCCGTCTACACTTTTGAGCTATCTTCTGTGAAGATTTTGACGACTACTTCTGTTCCTGCAAGTTCGGCCTATTCTTACCCAGAAGCTAATGGAATCGGTCCGAACTTCCCCAACTTCATTCCCAGTTCTTCAGCTTTGCAGTCCAGACATGCATCTCCCAGTTATGCTGAAGATATCCCTTGGTGGAGCATGCAGCAACCCAATACTGTCAATCCTCACCATCTCCAATTTGGCCGACCCATGGTCTTGGGGCATCAAGCCCAATTGCCCACTGCACTTCTTTCAAGTTCTTCCAAAAGTCTTCTAAACTGTTCCAGGCGTTGCAGGAGGTGCCGGTGCCCCAATTGCCAATCTCCAAGCAACAGTGAAGAACAGGGCAAGAAGAAACAGCACATCTGCCATATTCCAGGCTGTGGGAAAGTCTATGGAAAGACTTCCCACCTTAAGGCTCACCTGCGATGGCATGCTGGGGAGCGCCCCTTTGTATGCAACTGGCTCTTTTGTGGGAAAAGTTTCACCAGGTCTGATGAGTTGCAGCGACATCTGAGGACTCACACGGGGGAAAAGCGCTTCTGCTGTCTGGAGTGTGGCAAAAGGTTCATGAGGAGCGACCACCTCTCCAAGCACACCAAAACCCATCAAAATAAACAGATCAAACCCCACGGCATGACTCTGGAAAACATCAAGAAGGAATAAGGCAGAAAGTGTGGCTTCCCCGATGGCTCCTCTGGTAAATGCACAGTGTGACTTGGTACTGAGCCATACAGACCAAGAGGGGCCCTAGGTTGAGTCCCTGGTCTGTGTTGAGTTAGTTAATCTCAGCCGGGGTGGCAATAGGGGGAAACTATATTTGGTCGTGGGTGTCCCTGGGCTAGGGAGGGGGGGGAAAAAAAATCAGCTAGGGTTCCCACTCCTGATTGATGAACATTGAGCCTAGCTGGAATGACTTGTTGGGTGGGGGCTTGACTGTGATGCCCTGCTCCAATAGTGACACATTCTACTGATTACTCTAGGTTCACTTGGGAAGGTGAGGTGCCAGATGGCTGGCAGTGTCTGTGAAACCCTAGCTTGAGCCACCACTTCAGCAGAGGAAAAAGGGGGTTTGTTGGGGTAGGAAAGGATCCATGAAGACAACAGCTGGAGCAGAAAGCATGGAGCAGAATAATAACTTTTCGTGCAGTGTGAAAAGATGAGTGAAATAAGGGATAAATGATGAGGCAGTTCAAGTATTTCAGCCTGGAAGAGGATAATTGTCTCCGAATAACAATTTCAACCCCGAGGTTGAAGGAATATTCTATAGCTCAAAATGGCTCAGTAGAAACTACTAAGTGACTGACTGGATGGTTTAATGGAGGATGGTTGCAGGAGAAGTATTAATAATACTTTATAAATATTAAAAGTATTTTGAAGGTTGAATTCCCAAGAATATCCCACCTTCTGGACAACCCTTTTCTGGTGGCACCCTCGACATCTTGCACGCTGTAACTGTGGAAAACTTTGAACTTTTAAGACAATCTTCGACCTATGTACATGGGTGTGCAATGTTCCTTGGAATTGAGCATTTTTCAAAGAAACAAAGTTAGCTGCCATTGTGTAAGCTGAGATTTGTGTGTTGTATGCACTTGTACATGAATTTTTTTTTAAAAGAAAAAGTGATTCATGCTTGATGAAATTGTGCACCTTCATTCTACATCTTGCTTCAAGCTGTTTTAATTGGTGACGAATGCATGCTGGATTTGGTGTGTAAATAAAAGGTGCAAATCGCTTCTCTGGAACATGCTTATGTCTTTTTTTTTTAAACCTATGCTTTCAGTGCCATTGCTGGTAAAGCATTTTAAACTCGCTAGTTGGTGCAATGTGTAAATTAATTGCGTGCTTTAAGGTTGAGCGCACATGCAGACCAGGAAGAGCTCAACAGCAACCACAACTTGTATTTATATAGCGCCTTTAACATGGTAAAGCATCCCAAGGCGCTTCACAGGAGTTATAAGATAAAACAGAGATAAATTTGACACTGAGCCACAAGCAATTACGGCAGGTGACCAAAGCCTTGGTCAAATAGGTAGGTTTTAAGGAGCATCTTAAAGGAGGAAAGAGGTTTAGGAAGAGAGTTTGAGCCTGGGGCCCAAAGAACTGAAGACACAACCACCAATGGTTGAGTGATGCTCAAGAGGGCAGAATTAGAGGAGCGCAGACATCTCGATGGGGGGCGGTTTGTGGGGCTGGAGAAGATTAGAGATGGGGAGGGGTGAGGCCATGGAGGGATTTGAAAACAGCAAGTGTGGCCAAGAGGGAGAAGTAGCTGTTTTCTTTTTTAAAAAAAGCAGTAGCAGCTTTTGGAGTGTAAGCGTAAGCAGAAAGAAGGTGCAGTGAAGTCGTACCTGCTGATTTGAGGAGATCCATAGGAAGAGAAGGGAAGGATTGATGGTGCTGAGGAAAAGGTAGAGTCCTTAACCGGTTGTGCAGAGTGTATGCGCGATATGAAGGGGAGTCTTACCTTGGCATACCTGGTGAGATCACTCTATTTCTTAGGGCACTGCAGCTAGGTCCTGGTGACAGTGTTGATGGATTAACATTTTGTGCCACTTCTTTTCCAAGCCTGTGTACCAATTTGGCTTGGTACCCATCGACCATCCGTCCCACCAGCATCTCCACGACGGCATTCGACAACCTCCGGAGGCCCTGCAGGAACTTGTTGTTCTGAGGTGCCTTCCTGCTGCTCTGTGGCTTTTCTCGCTTGCTCACAAATGCCACCGCCCCTCCCCACCCATCCCTGGGCTGTGTCTCTAAGCTGCCATGGGGCATGGGTTTCTTGGTGGCAGCTTGCCTCAAGCGTGCCAACAAGGGTGACCTTGAAACTAGGATGTGTCTCCATTGATTCCTCCATTTCCTCTCCTTGCGTTGGCATCGTTGAGTACCGTAGGATTTTTTTTTTTTTTTTTTAAAGAGGTATTGGACAAGACATAAAAATAGGCAGCAACTAGCAATGTTTGAATAATAGATCAGGAGTTTGTTAAATTCAGTGTGATATACTTAACAGGTGATAGTCTGAGTTGCTCACAGCCCTTGGTCTCTGGAGCCTCTCGGATACAGGTGATGTTGTCTTCAGTCTATTCTCTTGCTCTTGGGTTTTCGCGGTGTCTGTGTGAAGTTTCTGTTTGGGTGCCGGGTTTTTTATTCTTACTCCACATTTGATTAAATTAATGTCCATATCATGATTTTTAACAAGATTGCATCGTCCTGTCTGTCTTTTGCAGTTTCATTTTAAGCAAACCTCAACATTTCATGCACAGGTTACTACAGATCATTCACAATCTTAGAAGTTAGTTATAGATACTTGGTCAATGGGAAGTTTACTATTCTATACTCTCTCTTCTATACGTATTATTACTAAACCTCAAGTACTAACCTTTCGCACAGTACTAAGTCCAGCTTTGGTCCCCAGTAGCCAAAGCAAGCATTCAAACCCTGGGACTGGCTCAGAAAAGAATCATGAGGCCGATTTCTAAAGTCAGTCGAGTTGGAGTCAGGAGTCAGTTGGAGCAGTGCCATTTAAAGTCGCCATCTTGGGGGGAGGGGGGGAAACCCAATGTTGGTGGCCATTACTCTTTGCAGCTTGCTAACACATAGGCAGAGTGGCTGGTGGATAGATCAAAGGACTGATGAGGAAAAGCTGGAGAAAGTTGGGTATTCGGCCCAAGAAAAGAGGTAGCCAAGATGTGACCTCCGAGAGGAGTAGGCGATAGCAAACAGTACTGAAAAGGTCCTACGCTGCTACGAACCATATGACAGGAGGCACATGTTGAAACTGGTTACAGGTGAATTTTGGACTGATACCAGTGGTCAACGTGTAGAATGGACTTCTGGGTAGGATAGTGAAGGCAAAATGTTAGGAATTGTTTAAGAAACTGTTGGATACTGCAATGGGAGAGGGAATATGGGGTCTTTCTGAGGTGGATAAGGTAGGATGAGCCAAACATAAACTAGGTGCAGGAGTAGGCCCTTCGAGCCTGCACCACCATTCAATAAGATCATGGCTGATCATTCACCTCCGAACCCCTTTCCTGCTTTCTCGCCATACCCCTTTAGCCGTAAGGGCTATATCTAACTCCCTCTTGAATATATCCAATTAACTGGCATCAACAACTCTCTGGTAGGGAATTCCACAGGTTAACAACTCTGAAGAAGTTTCTCCTCATCTCAGTCCTAAATGGCTTCTCCTTAGACTATGTCCCCTGCTTCTGGACTTCCCCAACATCGGGAACATTCTTCCTGCATCTAACCTGTCCAGTCCCGTCAGAATTTTATGTTTCTGAGATCCCCTCTCATTCTTCTAAACTCCAGTGAATACAGGCCCAGTCGATCCAGTCTCTCTTCATATGTCAGCCCTGCCATCCCAGAAATCAGTCTGGTGAACCTTTGCTGCACTCCCTCAATAGCAAGAACCTCCTTCCTCAGGTTAGGAGACCAACACTGAACACACTATTCCAGGTGAGGCCACACTAAAGCCCTGTACAACTGCAGTAAGACTGCTCCTACACTCATCCCCTAGCTATGAAGGCCAACATACCATTTGCCACCTTCACCACCTGCTGTACCTGCATGCCAACTTTCAATAACTGATGTACCATGACACCCAGGTCTTGTTGCACCTCCCCTTTTCCTAATCTGCCACCATTCAGATAATATTCTGCCTTTGTGTTTTTGCCACCAAAGTGGATAACCTCTCTATCCACATTATACTGCATCTGCCACATTTTTGCCCGCTCACCTAACCTGTCCAAGTCACCCTGCAGCCTTTTAGTGTCCTCCTCACAGCTCACACTGCCACCCAGCTTAGTGTCATCTGCAAACTTGGAGATATTCCACTCAATTCCCTCATCCAAATCATTAATGTATATTGTAAAGAGCTGGGGTCCCAGCACTGAGCCCTGTGGCACTCCACTAGTCACTGCCTGCCATTCTGAAAAGGACCCGTTTATACTGACTCTCTGCTTCCTGTCTGCCAACCAATTCTCTATCCACGTCAGTATATTACCCCCAATACTATGTGCTTTGATTTTGCACACCAATCTCTTTTTGTGTGGGACCTTGTCAAAAGCCTTTTTGAAAATCCGCTGGTTCTCCCTTGTCCACTCTACTAGTTACAGCCTCAAAAAAATTCTAGCAGGATTTCCCGTTCATAAATCTATGCTGACTTGGACCGATCCTGTCACTGCTTTCCAAATGTGCTGGTATTTCATCTTTTAATAATTGATTCCAACATTTTCCCTGCTACTGATGGCAGGCTAACCGGTCTATAATTACCCATTTTCTCTCCCTCCTTTCTTAAAAAGTGGCATTACATTAGTTACCCTCCAGTCCATAGGAACTGATCAAGAGTCAATAGACTGTTAGAAAATGATCACCAATGCATCCACTATTTCTAGAGCCACTTCCTTAAGTACTCTGGGATGCAGACTATCAGGCCCCGGGGATTTATCGGCCTTCAATCCCATCAATTTCCTAACACAATTTCCCACCTAAAGGATTTCCTTCAGTTCCTCCTTCTCACTAGACCCTCGGTCCCCTAGTATTTCCGGAAGGTTATTTGTGTCTTCCTTTGTGAATGCAGAACCAAAGTATTTGTTGAACTGGTCTGCCATTTCTTTGTTCCCCATTATAAATTCACCTGAATCTGACTGCAAGGGACCTACATTTGTTTTCACTAATCTCTGTCTCTTCACACATCTATAGAAGCTTTTGCAGTCAGTTTTTATGTTCCCAGCAAGCCTCCTCTCTCACTCTCTTTTCCCCCTCCTAATTAAACCCTTTGTCCTCCTCTGCTGTATTACAAAATTCTCCATCCTCCGGTTTGCTGCTTTTTCTAGCCAATTTATATCCCTCTTCCTTGGATTTAACACTATCCTTAATTTGCCTTGTTAGCCATGGTTGAGCCACCTTCCCCGTTTTATTTTTACTCCAGACAGGGATGTACAATTGTTGAAGTTCATCCATGTGATCTTTAAATATTTGCCATTGCCTATCCACCGTCAACCCTTTAAGTATCATTTGCCAGTCTATTCTAGTCAATTCACATCTCATACCATCGAAGTTACCTTTAAGTTCAAGACCTTAGTCTCTTAATTAACTGTGTCACTCTCCATCTTAATGAATTCTACCATATGGTCACTCTTCCCCAAGGGGCCTCGCACAACAAGATTGTTAATTGGTCCTTTCTCATTACACATTACCCAGTCTAGGATGGCCAGCCCTCTAGTTGGTTCCTTGAAATATTGGTCTAGAAAACCATCCCTAATACATTCCAGGAAATCTTCCTCCACCGCATTGCTACCAGTTTGGTTAGCCCAATCAATATGTAGATTAAAGTCACCTTTTATTGCATGCATCCCTAATTTCTTCTTTGATACTGTCCCCAACCTTACTACTACTGTTTGTTGGTCTGTACACAACTCCCACTCATGTTTTCTGCCCCTTGGTATTCCATAGCTCCACCCATACCGATTCCAAATCATCTAAGCTAATGTCCTTTCTTACTATTGCATTAATTTCCTCTTTAACCAGCAATGCCACCCTGTCTCCTTTTCCTTTCTGTCTATCCTTCCTGAATGTTGAATACCCCTGGCTGATGAGTTCCCAGCCTTGGTCACGCTGGAGCCATGTATCAGTGATGTCAATTGCATCATCTCTGTGACCTTCACTCATATCTATCTTGTGATTTTGAACCACCGGTATGGAATCCAATGCATCACTTCATTACCTCCTCAGCCTCTTTCCCACACTGCTCCAGATTGTTCCAGTTTTGGAAAATCTATAAATAATCGGCCACCGCGGCACCTCATTAGCATCAATTCTGATGGATTGGAATTTCAACAAAGAGGCCCAAATTTTTGCCTGATATTCAAACTTTGAGTTCCCTCAGGGACGATGACAGGAAAAAGCTTTAAATATATTCTCTTCCTCCCTCCTGAATATTTGACTTCAATTGAAAAATTAATACTTGTGATTATGAGGACTAAAAGAAATGAGAGATGTCCTGTGGTCGTTAAATGCGCTATAGAAATGCAATTCGTTCATTCGGTGGGGGATGCTGGTTCCAGGTTCCTGGCTGATTTTCTTCCATACTGCTGCTGTCTCTGCCAAGCCCAGGGCCACTAGGAGGAAGGTAGGCCCCGGGGTGGGGGCAGTACGTCCTCCACAAAGTCAATCGATGGAGGGTGATGGGCCGAGTAGAGACCTTCTCTCCTGCCACACAGACCACACCACTACTCACCTTATTGAGGCTCTTCCGTGTCTCCCTAGTTTAAATGTGCACAAGGCTCTGTGGCACCACCAGGATTCTCCTCTTCTGCAGCGATCAACTCTCTTTGGTGGTGGGGGCCCCAGCAGGACCTCGCCCAGCCAGATGACCCTTGACCCTGGAAAATGGGTCTCAGTCGTGCCACGGTTACCTCCCTGAGAAGAGAAGAAGCCTGACTTAGATACGCTTATGAAGCAGCACACACCAGTTTATACTCAAACATCGATTTGTGTTCAAATTAGCACGCAGGGGTAAATAAAGCACTTTGGGGTGGAAATTCACTCGTGCCTCTGTTGTGGCATTATCTGGGCGGGGTGGTAAATTTTGTGCCGGGAAATGGTTTGAGTCTCCAGCCGCAAAATTCACCAACCGGGCCCGGAGTGTGGGGCGGAGCAGTTAGGGAGGTGTTCCACACCTCTCTCAGGGCGCTAGGCCGGCTGAGCAACTGAAAATCCCGAGCTGAGAGAGGCGTCCGTGAGGGAAAGAAAACCACAAAAAAACATCCCCAATACCGTACTCATGCCACATCAACATGAATCGCAAAAAGAATAAAATAAAAACCAATCTCACTTGCCTCAGGTCGACATTCCTTCCCTCACTGCAGCCGCTACAGCTCGGACCGCCCGCTAGGGGGCGCTGCGGGGCGCTACAGGTTGGGCGCGAACCAAATATCGAGCCGGTGTCGCAACCAGGGATGTTGCACACCGGCTCGCCTCTCCCGGGCGGTACTGCTCCGCGCCCCGTCAATACCGCCACCGAATGTCCCGGTGGGAAGCTGGCCGGCCGCCCGCCCGGAAATGCTTTCCGCTGCCATTACCGCTTCTCCGGGGCGAAAACAGAGGCGGCAACGAGCCAAAATCCAGCCCTAATGTTTAATGTCGTGGGTTTCTTTTTCTCCTCCTCCTTCTAAAGGGGCTGTTGCCTGCTGGGGTACAGTTCCACAGTCACCAGCAGCGATCCCGTTTCTTACCCGAGTGCTCATTCTTCATGTGTAAGCCCAGACAGTGAGTGGCTGTTCGACCATGACAGGAGCACAGCTGAGGTTGATACTGTCCTCGCCTGACCTCCACGCACTTACACCTTTGCCAGCAGCAGCCACGTTAAACACAGCAAGAACACACAAACAGCAAATGAGAGGAAAAGCCAGTTGATCGGTTGTTGCTTGAGGGAGGAATGTTGGTCAGGACACCAGGACAAATCCCTGCTATTCTCCAACTCATGTCACAGGGTCGTTAACATCCACCTGAACCACCAGAACAAGGTAATTTGTTTTACTGATAAATATTGACCAGGACACCGAGGATAACTCCCCTGCTCTTCTTCGAAATAGTGCCATGGGATCTTCTACATCCAGCTGAGAGAGCAGACAGGGCCTTAATTTAAAATCTCATCCGAAAAACGGCACCTCCGACAGTGCGGCGCCCCCTCAGTACTGCACTGGCGTGTTAGCCTAGATTTATGTGTTTAAGTGCCTGTAAAACCCACAACCTTCTGACTCAGAGGTGAGAGTGCTACTCACTGAGCCACGGCTGACACTTAACAGAATGACAGAAACTGTGACCTGTGAGTTTCTACAGGTACATAAAAAGGAAAAGAGTGGCGAATGTAAATGTTGGTCCCCTAGAGGATGAGACTGGGGAATTACTAATGGAGAACAGGGAAATGGCGGAGACGTTGAACAAATACAGTAAACTCTCATTTATCCGGATCGCTTGGGGATTCGGCAATTCCGGGTAAACGAATTTTCCGTTAGGGCGAGTTTACATTTTAAAGCTGATTCTTGAAGCTGATAGAGCCACCCCGTAAAGATTTAGTTCGTGTTATCTGAACGTGAACATGATAAAATACATGAAAATTGATTCATAACGTCTCAAAATTAAAAATTATTTTATTCTGTTAAAACTGAGCTTGATTTTAAAATAGTGATCTTATATCTGCTTGTTTAAATGAATTCATTTTCTTCTTAATTAAAATGTTGTGGATGATATGAGTTTGCAGAACCTCGTGAGAAGTAAAATGAGAATTCTCCTCAAAAAAACCACGACATATTTCATTGCTTCTTCATAGTCATCCATCAAGGTACGCATACTTCTGCCAGCTTCAGACTTCTTTATAATTTCTAATTTCTGCTGAATGCACAATACTTTTCATTTCCTTTTAGTGCCACAAGACATTTTAAATTGTACACCTAACTGCTTGAACTGCTTTCAATGCGTGTGATGGTTGAAAAGTGAGCAAGAAGTCCACGCCTGCGTCAATTTATGTGTAATTGATAGTTGAAGTGAGCGAGATATTCACGTGTGTGACAGTTATTTTAAATTCCGCTACAGCGGGTTTTCCGTTAGATCCGTATCCGGATAAACGAGAGTTGCCTGTATTTTGTATCGGTCTTCACGGTAGAAGACACCAAAAACATCCCAATAGTGGATAAGCAAGGGGCTATAGAGAGGGAGGAACTTAATACAATCACTATCACTAATGAAGTAGTACTCGGCAAAATAATAGGACTAAAGGCGGACAAGTCCCCGGGATCTGATGGTTTACATCCTAGGGTCCTAAAAGAAGTGGCTGCAGAGATAATGGGTGCATTAGTTGTAATCTACCAAAATTCCCTGGATT
The DNA here is from genome assembly GCF_044704955.1 of Pristiophorus japonicus. NCBI lineage: Eukaryota > Metazoa > Chordata > Chondrichthyes > Pristiophoridae > Pristiophorus > Pristiophorus japonicus. The sequence continues at coordinate 21,053,640 of NC_092010.1, forward strand.
CTGGGGAGGTCCCAGCAGATTGGAAAACTGCAAATGTAACACCCCTATTTAAAAAAAGGAGGCAGACAGAAAGCAGGAAACTATAGACTAGTTAGCCTAACATCTGTCATTGGGAAAATGCCGGAGTCCATTATTAAGGAAGCAGTAGCAGGACATTTGGAAAAGCATGATTCAATCAAGCAGAGTCAGCATGGTTTTACGAAAGGGAAATCATGTTTGACAAATTTGCTGGAGTTCTTTGAGGATGTAACGAGCAGGGTGGATAAAGGGGAACCAGTGGATGTGGTGTATTTGAATTTCCAGAAGGCATTCAATAAGGTGCCACATCAAAGGATACTGTACAAAATAAAAGTTCACGGGGTTGGGGGTAATATATTAGCATGGATAGAGGATTGGCTAACTAACAGAGAACAGAGAGCCGGAATAAGTGGGTCATTTTCCGGTTGGCAAACAGTAACTAGTGGGGTGCCGCAGGGATCGGTGCTGGGGCCTCAACTATTTACAATCTATATTAATGACTTGGATGAAGGGACCGAGTATAATGTAACCAAGTTTGCTGATGATACACAGATGGGTGGAAAGCAAATTGTGAGGAGGACACAAAAAATCCACAAAGGGATATAGACAGGCTAAGTGAGTTGGCAAAAATTTGGGAAAATATGAGGTTATCCACTTTGGCAGAAAAAATTGAAAAGCAAATTACAATTTAAATGGAGAAAATTTGCAAAGTGATGCATTATCCTGGGGGTCCTTATGCATGAAACACAAAACGTTAGTATGCAGGTACAGCAAGTAATGAGGAAGGCAAATGGAATGTTGGCCTTTATTGCAAGGGGGATAGAGTATAAAAGCAGAGAAGTCCTGCTACAACTGTACAGGGTATAGATGAGGCCACACCTGGAGTACTGTGTACAGTTTTGGTCTCCATATTTAAGGAAGGATATACTTGCATTGGAAGCTGTTCGGAGAAGGTTCACTAGGTTGATTCTGGAGATGAAGGGTTGACTTATGAAGATAGGTTGAGTAGGTTCGGCCTATACTATACTCATTGAAGTTCAGAATAATGAGAGGTGATCTTATTGAAACATATAAGATAAAGAGGGGGCTCAACAAGGTGGATGCAGAGAGAATATTTCCACTCATAGGGGAGACTAGAACTAGGGGGCATAGTCTTAGAATAAGGGGCCGCCCATTTAAAACTGAGATGAGGAGGAATTTATTCTCTCAGAGGGTTGTAAATCTGTGGAATTCTCTGCCCCAGAGAGCTGTGGAGGCTGAGTCATTGAATATATTTAAGTCGAAGATAGACAGATTTTTGAGCGATAAGGGAGTAAAGGGTTATGGGGAGCGGGCGGGGAAGTGGAGCTGAGTCCATGATCAGATCAGCCATGAACTTATTGGTTAGTGGAGCCATATGGCCTACTCCTGCTCCTATTTCTTATGTTCTTCTCATGTTCTTATGAAGTCTTTACTGATATGTATGGTTCTTGCATGTTTTTCCTTGAACACTCGTGAGCTACCTGATGGGTGTAAGCATGCTGCAGCAATGACACTCAATAGCCTACTCTTTTGGGGTAAGTTACACCAGTGAACCTGAAATAAAAGCAGCCAGTACATTGCCACACCGACTTGAGCATTTATCGGACATAAAAATTAACGCCTTATTTGGGTACATCCTCTCTGAGACAGTCCCCCGGAGATAAGGATGACTTACTTCCACACTAATGAGTTCTCAGGTGACTGATGAGACCAATGCGGGACCGACAGTCTCTGTCACAGGTGGGGCAGACGGTGGTTGGGGGGACGGGTGGGTGGGGTGCTTGGGTTGCCCTGCGCTCCTTCCGCTGTTTGCGCTTGGCCTCCGTGTGCTCCCGGCGAAGAGACTCGAGGTGTTCAGCGCCTTCCCGAATGCTTCTCCTCCACTTTGAGCGGTCTTGGGCCAGGGATTCCCAAGAGTCGGTGGGGATGTTACACTTTTTCAAGGAGGCTTTGAGGGTGTCCTTGAAGCGTTTTCTCTGCCCTCCTGGGGCTCGCTTGCCGTGTCGGAGCTCGGAGTAGGGCGCTCGTTTCGGGAGTCCGGCATCGGGCATGCGGACAATGTGGCCCATATGCTTCAGAGGGGTACACCCACTCCTTTTTGGGCAGGCATTTTTAGCAGAAGTGGCACTAGAAGATCAGCACAGGCTAGGAGTGATCCAGCAGGACAGGTCCCCACCCAATTGATACCGGAAAAGTGGCGTAACCTCTGAGGAAAATATTCCTTTGCATTTAAGTTCTGAAGCAGGACCACAACCTACAACCTTCTGACTCGGAGTGCTACTGAGCGAGTGAAGTCGGCACATTTTGCAATGAGAAGACGGAACCAATCATTGGCGACTTATTACTTAGCTGCAGCTATTCGAACTAACGTGACATTTTTTTCAGGGAGGCTTTGAGGGTGTCCTTGAAGCCTTTTCTCTGTGCTCCGTGGACTCGCCTGCTGTGTCAGGGCTCGGAGTAGCGCGCTTGTTTCACCCTCAAAGCCTCCTTGGAAAAAATGCAACATCCCCACCGACACCTGGGGAAAGCCCGGCCCAAGACCGCCCAAAGTGGAGGAGAAGCATTCGAGAAGGCGCTGAACACCTCGAGTCTCTTCGCCGGGAGCACGCGGAAGCCAAGCGCAAACAGCGGAAGGAGCATACGACAAATCAAGCTCCCCACCCACCCGTCCCTCCAACCCCCGTCTGCTCCACCTGTGACAGAGACCGTAGATCCTGCATTGGTCTCATCAGCCACCTGAGAACTCATTTTAGCGTGGAAGCAAGTCATCCCCGACTCCGAGGGACTGCCTCAGAAGACGAAGTGATTAGAACTGATAGAGCCTTTAATTGCAGGGATGGTAATGACCTCCCCCCATTCAAGGGTCAAAGTTTAAGTTCAGCGTGCAAAACCTATGACCCTCGTTAGACTCAAACGAGCCTCATCTGAAACAGGAGATTGGAGATCCAGAGAAAAGGTTAACGTGGCTGTTCGCCTGGTAGAGGAAACAGATGACTTCTAAAAGCTTTCTTTTTCTTGATTTTCCAACCCATTAACCCTGGTGAGTGCTTCTGCAGGGAGGAACAGAGCCAGACAAGGGAGGGTTAAGCTCCTGTCAGAAAGTTAGGGCCTAGATAATTGACAGATATATTCAGCTGCCTAATGGCTACCGAATGGAACAGCAATGCTAATGTTAACTGGAATAAGGTGGTTCAAATAGGGACGCAGGGCTCAAATCTGGGCCTCAAGTACTTTTATTAATGGGGCTACCAAAGGAGCAATGCAAGCTTTAATCAGCTTAATTTGGCACTTTACATACAGCAGGAAAGAGTGTCCTATTACTATAGGTATCTAGGTTAATACTGCAATCCCTATGGCTGTGGCTCCTGGATAGACTCACATATACAGCAGTCACACCACAGTGCTGCCGCCAAAGGCAATGCCCATTGTAAAGGTAGCACTGCCATATATAACTGAGGTGGCACTGATGTCACTGCTGGCATAGAGACCTATCTCAAACAATCATTTTCCCCTATCACTGGTAGGTACCAGCCAATGTAGGTCAGCAAGGAAAGGGGTGATTCATTTCTGGCTTCTTGAGCATCTCCGATTTTAATCGCTCCACCATTGGTGGCCGTGCCTTCTGTTACCTGGGCCCAAAGCTCTGGAACTCCCTGCCTAAACCTCTCCGCCTCTCTTTCCTCGTTTACGACGCTCCTTAAATCCTACCTCTTTGTCCAAGCTTTTAGTCATCTGGCCTAATATCTCTTTATGTGGCTCGGTGCCAAATTCTGTCTGATAATGCTCCTGTGAAGTGCCTTGGGATGTCTTACTATGTTAAAGGCGCTATATAAATGCAAGTTGTTGTCATTGTTGTTGTGATGGGCGAGCGGGACTTGGTGCTTGATAGGATACGAGCAGTAGAGTTTTGGATGAGCTGAAGTTTTTGGAGGATGGAAGATGGGTGGCCGGCCAGGAGGGCGTTGAAATAGTCAACACTAGAGGGAACAAAGGCACAGATGAGGGTTTCAGCAGCACATGAGCTGAGGCAGGGGCGGAGATGGGCGATGTTACAGAGGTGTATGTAGGTGTTGCTTGTGATGGAGAGGATATTTGGTCAAAATCGCGGTGAGGTAGAGATGGGTGTGAATGTGCATGTGGAAACTGACGCTGTGTTTCCGGATGATGTCGCCGAGGGGCAGCATGTAGATGAGAAATAGGAGAGGGACAAGGAAAGATCCTGGGGGGACACCAGAGGTAACTGTGGTATATTCTCTACAACATCACAAACACACTTTTACAAGATGGCGCTTCACACAGGAACTTGTCAGGGAGTGACCTGTCACCTGATGCCTTTATTGTATTTACAGCAATGGCTGCATTACCACAGTAGTCCATTAGATGGAGCAGTAGTCCACTAGATGGAGCTATATATTACAAAAACTGTGCGGGAGCGGAACAAGAAGCCATTATAGGTGATTCTCTGGCGACGACTGGATAGGTAGGAATGGAAGCAGATGAGTGCAGTCCCACCCAGCTGGACAGTGGCGGAGAGGCGTTGGAGGAGGATAGTGTGGTCAACCGTGTCAAAGGCTGCAGACAGGTTGAGAAGGAGGAAGAGCGATAGTGCACTACGTTCACAGAAAATGCCATTTGTGACTTTGTCTTGAATTCATTTCCTTCACAAAGGAGAGCAGGGAAGCTTCAGTCACTCAATCTGGTAGTCATGTTTCTTTGCTATCTCTTCCGCCCTGGATGCTGATGAAAGTACCTTGCTCCCCTGTTAGATCAGTGGGCCAGTTAAATGCCCGGTGTGCAACTGGACCATGTAAACCAGGAAGGTCCCAGGTTGAATCCCCAGTCTGTGCTCAGATGGCTGATCTCAACCGAGCCAAAAGTCACAATTGGCCTCAGCACCCTTGGCCCAGAGAGGGCTAAAATCAGCAAGGGATCCTGGTCCTAATCGCCACCCCGTGACCTCTCCTGGAAACATCTGAAAGCATGGACACAGGGGAGGACAGGATTGGGCTTGGCTCAGATTGCTCCACATTTGAGAAGCCTGAAACACTCAGGGGTCAATTTTTACTTGGGGCGGAAATGGTGTGTGGGTGGGGGTGGTGAGCAAAACATTGTGAGCTGGCACCAATCTTAGAGGATGGCTGATTGGGGACAAGGGATACCCTCTTCTACCATGGCTGATGATCTTCGGGACCGCACTCCTCCACAGCAGAACAGGTACAACAGCAGTCACAATACCACAAGGTGCTTCATAGAGCAGGCCATTGAGGGATACTCAATTTTAGATACAGGTGCCTTTTTTTAAAATTCATTCACGGGATGTGGGCGTCGCTGGCAAGGTCGGCATTTATTACCAATCCCTAATTGCCCTTGAGAAGGTGGTGGTGAGCTGCCTTCTTGAACCGCTGCAGTCCGTGTGGTGAAGGTGCTCCCACAGTGCTGTTAGGGAGGGAGTTCCAGGATTGTGACCCAGCGACGATGGAGGAACGGCCGATATATTTCCAAGTCAGGATGGTGTGTGACTGGGAGGGGAATGTGGAGGTGGTGGTGTTCCCATGCGCCTGCTGCCCTCGTCCTTCGAGGTGGTAGAGGTCGCGGGTTTGGGAGGTGCTGTCGAAGAAGCCTTGGCGAGTTGCTGCAGTGCATCTTGTAGATGGTGCACACTGCAGCCACGGTGCGCCGGTGGTGGAGGGAGTGAGTGTTGAAGGCGGTGGGTGGGGTGCTGATCAAGCGGCCTGCTTTGCCTTGACAGGTCTAGAGACTCCATGCAATGCTCGCCAGCCAGAGAATCCAGAATTATTGTGTCACACTGCGTGCTGCAAAAACATCGCTCAGCAACAAGGACTGGAGGTACATAAGAAAAAAAGCCTGAAAAACTCATCATGTGCTGAGGAAGAGGATGCTGATGAGTAAGATGGAGGACATGATGCCTGGCATGCGGGTCACTTTGTGGCCCGAAAGGCAAGGCTTGCCCTCATAGCTCAGTGCTTCACTTTGACATCTGTTACTTTGCCCACTCTTACGTGACCAGGCGCCTCCTTGCACTAACAGTCCTGCAACCTTCACCCCATTGCTTTACAATCCTCCAACTTGTCATCTTGAAAACATTGAACCCATTTCCACACCTATGACAGTAATGAAAAAGCAGGCGGTGAGCTTCCCCGTTGCGCGATGTTGTGGTTTTGTCATCTGCTACCACCCTCGCATACCCTGTTCCCGTATCCGGGTAAAAAATCTGTGTTTCAAGGCGTAGGGGTGGACATTCGCTCGCGTCTCAGTTGGGGCATTAACCTGGGCAGGGCGGTAAGGTTTGCGTCTGCCGCCACAAAATTCACCAGTCGGGCCCTGAGTGTGGGGCGGAGCGCTAAGGGAGGTGTTCACCGCTTTAAGGGCGCTAGGCCGGCTGAAAATCCCCAGCTAAACAGCACACTGGCTCGCCTCTCCCGGGCGGTACTGCTCCGCGCCCCCGCAAACCCGCACCAAATGTCCCGGTGGGGCGCTGGAAATGCTCTCCGCCGGCATTACCGACCACCGGGGTGCTAACAGCGGCGGCAGAAGACCGAAAATCCAGCCCGTAGATTTTAAAGACCACCTTAAGAGTGAGAGAATAAGCTTTTGCCTTTTGAAGTACTTGGAGCCTTTTTGAGAATGGCTCCTGTTTTGATTCTAACCATGTAACTTGACACAAACAATGATGTAAAGAGAAGGGACCTGATCTGCGAGAGGAATTCGGAAAGGGTCACATTTGTTGTGACTGAAATCCTGCTGAGAGGGCTTTCCTTTGATCTTCTGTTGCATGTAAATTCCTTAATCTCCAGAACAACCACTTAATGACCCCCTTTTGTTCCTGATCTAATGACTGACGTTTACCAATAAACCTCAAAATAGGCAGATCCTCCATCTTCTTCTGGCCCTTTCCCTGTCAAATAAATGACCAGGCTGAAATACTCAACTGCTTTGATCTGTGGTCCGTGCTGCAATAGGCCCCTCCCAACTCCCCTGGACTCAGGAGGGAGGGGGAAAACTCAACCAGCGTTCCTGGTTTTGATTGCCATTCAGTGACTCCTGCTGGAAAGTGTGTGGACACTGGATGAATGCTGCCCCCCCAGGGTTAAATAGCCCGCCAACACTCAGGCCCAAACATTTATCTCGGGCGGTGCCGCAAAGCGAGCGGTATGGATCGGCTGCCTGTTCTACACAGCGCCCGATATTCAGTGGCATTGAGTGGAATTTCTCAGCTTCACTGTCTGGGCACACACATGAATAACGGCCACTTGGGCAAGGAGCTGGAGGACTGCTTGGCTGCCGTGGCATTGTTATTCCAGCAAACATCAACACTTTCAGTGAATTAAGGACAGAAAGAAAGAAAGGAAGATAACTGATTTAAAAAAAACATAACTTAATAGTCATTTAATCACATATCAACTGAGACTATATAACAACCTTGATTAGCAGGAACAAGGTATTTGGTCTCTGCTGATGAATGCGGCATTGTACTTTGGTAGGGGTATATGTGACACTTGTAGCGGTACAGACTCAATACCCGCCTCCTCACCAGATCCACAACATCTACCAAGGAGGACTGGAGCAACAAGATATTGGGACCACCATTTCCAAGTTCCCCTCCAAGTTCCTGTCCAAGTCACACACCATCCTGACTTGGAAATATATCAGCCGTTCCTTCATCGTCGCTGGGTCACAATCCTGGAACTCCCTCCCTAACAGCACTGTGGGAGTACCTTCACCACACGGACTGCAGCGGTTCAAGAAGGCAGCTCACCACCACCTTTTCAAGGGTAATTAGGGGATGGGCAATAAATGCCGGCCTTGCCAGCGACGGCCACATCCCGAAAGAAATGTTAAAAACCTGTTGGGTATATGTAATATAATTACATAGAAATTACAACATGGAAACAAGCTACTTAGCCCAATGTTCCTACCCTGATCCCGTATCCCTCTCTTCCCTTTTATTTCAGCCACCTATCTAATCTATTCCTAAATGTTGACATGGGCTCTGCTTCAATCACTAGTTCAGGTAGTGCATCCTACAATCTCACAACCCTCTGCCCTAAATCTCTTACAGTTAATCTTATATCTGTATCCCCTTATTGCTCAGTGGGCAGCACCCTTTGCCTCTGGGTCAGAAGGTTGTGGGTTCAGGTCCCACTCCAGAGACTTGAGCACAAAAATCTAGGCCGACACTCCCGGTGCAGTGCCGAGGGAGTGCTGCACTGCCAGAGGTGCCATCGTCAGACGAGACGTTAAACAGTCTGCTCTCTCAGGTGGATGTAAAAGTTCCCACAGCTCTATTTTGAAGAAGAGCAGGGGAGTTTATCCCCGGTGTCTCGGCCAATATTTATCCCTCAATCAACATCACTAAAACAGATTATTTGGTCATCATCACATTGCTGTTTGTGGGAGCTTGCTGTGCGCAAATTGGCTGCCGGGTTTCCTACATTACAACAGTGGCTAGACTTCAAAAGTACTTCATTGGTTGAAAAGCACTTTGGGACGTGCGGTGGTTGTGAAAGGAGCTATAGAAATGCAAGCCTTTCTTTCTTGTTCGAGACTCTGGGAGGGCAATTTTCCACATTGTTGATTTTTGGCGCAGTTGTAGAGGTATGTCCGATTTTTTAGTGGCTGACTGCGCCAAAAAAAAAGTTGCCAGTTTCATCGGAATAAACTTTCATTTTGGAACGGCGCAGATTGTCCTTAAGCTCTGTGGGTGGAGCTTAAGGTCTGTGCCGAAAAACTGAGGTTGCCAGGGTAACGAGGGACACACTGAAGGGCTGAGGCTCAAAGTGAAACATACAAGATGCAGCAAGACATAAGCCGCTGCTATCGCTGTCACAGTTGCCAGTTGACAAAAAACAACTTAATGGCCTGATGATGCAGAACTTCATTCAAAAGAGCTTAGATATGGGCTAAGTGTGTATCTTTCTCTAACTACTTTTTGGGCTATGGACATCGCTGGCAAGTCCAGCATTTATTGCCCATCCCTAATTGCCCTTGAGAAGATGGTGGTGAGCTGCCTTCTTGAACTGCTGCAGTCCGTGTGGTGAAGGTGCTCCCACAGTGCTATTAGGGAGGGAGTTCCAGGATTGAGACCCAGCGACGATGAAGGAACGGCCGATATATTTCCAAGTCAGGATGGTGTGTGACTGGGAGGGGAACGTGGAGGTGGTGGTGTTCCCATGCGCCTGCTGCCCTTGTCCTTCTAGGTGGTAGAGGTCGCGGGTTTGGGAGGTGCTGTCGAAGAAGCCTTGGGAAATTGCTGCAGTGCATCCTGTAGATGGTGGACACTGCAGCCACGGTGCGCCGGTGGTGGAGGGAGTGAATGTTACTCTCTGCTTTGAGATCTGAATTATATGGAAGAAGATCTAAACCCTGTTACTCTCAGCAGTGTTCAAAAGCATCAGGCTGAACCCAAAAACCTTGATTCTCTTTCAGGACAAGGCCAACCTGCCAGAGCCTTGCTTGCAAGACTCCCTGATGGAACCAATATTCACAAGTGATTAGTTCTGTCTCCTTCTTAAAGCCAGGCAATCAATATTTGCATACGATGTACAGCACAGAAACAGGCCATTTGGCCCAACCAGTCCATGTCGACATTTATGCTCCAGTCGAGCCTCCTCCCGTCTTTGCTCATCTAAATCTATCAGCATAACCCTCTATTCCCTTCTCCCTCATATGCTTGTCCAGCCTCCCCTTAAATGCATCGATACTATTCGCCTCAACTACTCCCTGTGGTAGTGAGTTCCACATTCTCACCGCTCTCTGGGTAAAGAAGTTTCTTCTGAATTCCCTATTTGATTTCTTGTATTGATGGCCTCTAGTTATGCTCTTCCCCCACAAGTGGAAACACTCTCTCTATATCCACTCTATCACAACCTTTCATAATTTTAAAGACCTCTATTAGGTCACCCCTCAGCCTTCTCTTTTCAAGAAAAAAGAGACCCAGCCTGTACATCCTTTCCTGATGTGTATACCCTCTCATTTCTGGTATCATCTGTGTAAATCTTTTTTGCACCCTCTCTGTTATGTAGGCAACCCTAGGTAACCTGTATCATACCGACACCAGAGGGCATACCTGTTGGAGTCCCAAGGGATCCCAGCAGCCCTTGGGAGCACTGTATATAAGCAGGCCTCCCATGCTGTACCAGCACTCTGAAGTTTGAATAAAGGAGCTAAGGTCACACTTACTCATGTCTACAGTACTCAGTTACATTACTTTATTATGAGCATAACACTCTCTAGTTTATCCTTTTTATAATATGGCGACCAGAACTGTACGCCATACTCCAAGTGCGGTCTAACCAAGGTTCGATACAAGTTTAGCGTCATAATGTTTAGTCAATAATATTGGCTGCCACATTTGCCTATGTAACAACACGGACTACATTTCAAAGATAATTCATTGACTGTGAAACAACTTGGGACAGCCTGAAGAGATGAAACATGCTATGTAAATGCAAATTATTTATTTCAATGAGGACAGTAATGATGGCTGAAATTTTTTGCACAGCTACCATGCCCATTCCCATTGGTTAATCATAGAATCATAGAAATTTACAGCACAGAAGGAGGCCATTTCTGCCCATCGTGTCCGCGCCAACTGACCAAGAGCTACCCAGCCTAATCCCACTTTCCTGCTCTCGGTCCATAGCCCTGCAGGTTACAGCACTTCAGGTGCACATCCAAGTACTTTTTAAATGTGGTGAGGCTTTCTGCCTCGACCACCCTTTCAGGCAGTGAGTTTCAGACCCCCCCCCCCCCGGGAGAAGAAATTTCCCATCGTATCTCCTCTAAACCTCCCCCCAATTACTTTAAATCTATGTCCCCTGTTTGCTGATCCCTCTGCCAAGGGAAACAGGTCCTTCCTATCCACTCTATCAGGCCTCTCATAACTATACACCTCAATAAGGTCTCCCCTCGGCCTCCTCTGTTCAAAAGAAAATAGACCCAGCATCTCCAATCTTTCCTCATAGTCAAAATTCTCCAGTCCAGGCAACGTTCTTATAAATCTCCTCTGCACCCTTTCCAGTGCAGTTACATCCTCCCTGTAATGTGGTGACCAGAACTGCACGCAGTACTCCAGCTGCAGCCTAACCTGAACACCAAAGCTTGGTGAGATCTCATCGCTGATTGCTCGGTCGTATGTCAATGAACCCTGTGGGACCAATCATATCTGAGAGAAGTAACTGGTCGGACGCATTTTGGACACAAGGGCCTATGAAATCTTAGAGCGACGGCTTTGAACACCAGGCACAAGAATCACGGATGGTTGTTCATCTTGCCAGGAACATGGAATGACCACAGCTGCCAGGCGCTCTGTGTCCAGCTGTAATTTCAAATTCTTTGCCGCCAATCACTGCCTGGGTTCACACTTCAATCGCAGAGACTTGAACGAGGGATGGCGATAAGATGGCCAGCACTTATGGAACTGTCATCATCATCATCATAGGCAGTCCCTCGGAATCGAGGAGGACTTGCTTCCACTCCTGAATTAAGTTCTCTGGTGACTGAACAGTCCAATACGAGAACCACAGACCCTGTCACAGGTGGGACAGATAGTCGTTGAGGGAAGGGGTGGGTGGGACTGGTTTGCTGCACGCTCTTTCCGCTGCCTGCGCTTGATTTCTGCATGCTCTCGGTGTTGAGACTCGAGGTGCTCAGCGCCCTCCCGGATGCACTTCGTCCACTTAGGGTGGTCTTTGGCCAAGGACTCTCAGGTGTCAGTGGGGATGTCACACTTTATGAGGGTGTCCTTGTAACGTTTCTGCTGCCCAACTTTGGCTCGTTTGCCGTGAAGGAGCTGCGAGTAGAGTACTTGCTTTGGGAGTCTCGTGTCTGGCATGCGAACTATGTGGCCTGCCCAGCGAGCTGATTGAGTGTGGTCAGTGCTACAATGCTGGGGATGTTAGCCTGGTCGAGGACGCTGACGTTGGTGCGCCTGTCCTCCCAGGGGATTTGTAGGATCTTGCGGAGACATCGTTGGTGGTATATCTCCAGCGACTTGAGGTGTCTATGTACATGGTGCATGCCTCTGAACCATGCAGGAGGGCGGGTATTACTACAGCCCTGTAGATCATGAGTTTGGTGGTAGATTTGAGAGCCTGGTCTTCAAACACTCTTTTACTCAGGCAGTACTGGCGCACTGGAGGCGGTGTTGAATCTCTTCATCAATGTCTGCTTTTGTTGATAAGAGGCTCCCGAGGTATGGGAAATGGTCTACGTTGTCCAGGGCCGCGCCGTGGATCTTGATGACTGGGGGGCAGTGCTGTGCGGTGAGGACAGGCTGGTGGAGGACCTTTGTCTTACAGATGTTTAGCGTAAGGCCCATGCTTTTGTATGCCTCAGTAAATACGTCAACTATATCCTGGAGTTCAGCCTCTGTATGTGTGCAGACGCAGGCGTCATCCATGTACTGTAGCTCAACGACAGAGGTTGGGGTGATCTTGGACTTGGCCTGGAGGCGGAGAAGGTTAAACAGCTTCCCACTGGTTCTATAGTTTCGTTCCACTGCAGCGAGGAGCTTGTTGACTGTGAGGTGGAGCACGGCAGCAAGGAAGATCGAGAAGAGGGTTGGAGCGATGACGCAGCCCTGTTTGACCCGGGTCCAGACGTGGATTGGGTCTGTAATGGATCCGTTGATAAGGATCACGGCCTGCATGTCGTTGAGGAGCAGGCGAAGGATGTTGACAAACTTTTGGGGGCATCCAAAACGGAGGGGGACGCTCCATAGACCATCGCGGTTGGCAGTGTCAAAGGCCTTTGTAAGGTCGAAAAAGGCCATGTATAAGGGCTGGTGCTGTTCACTGCAAAGATTATGTCCATTGTGCCCTGTAGGGGATGAAATCCGCATTGTGACTTCAGGAGAAGCTCCTCGGCCACAGGGAGAAGACGGTTGAGGAGAACTCCAGAGACAACTTTCCCAGGGAGATTCTCATGTAATTTCCGCAGTCGGACTTGTCCCCTTTTTTAAAGATGGTCACGATCACTGCATCTCTGAGATCTCCGGGCATGCTCTCCTCCCTCCAGATGAGAGAGTTGAGGTCATGTATCCGCACCAACAGCACCTCTCCACCATACTTTAGCGCCTCAGCAGGGATTCCATCTGCTCCCGTAGCCTTGTTGTTCTTGAGCTGTCTTATGGCTTTTCCTACCTCGTGCAACGTTGGAGTTTCACTGAGGTGGTGGCGGGTCACATGCTGCGGGATGGAGCCGAGATCACTCGAGTCAAAGGCAGAGTCTCAATTGAGGAGATCTTCGAAGAGCTCCTTCTAGCTGGCCCTGACTGCCTCGGTGAGTGTTTCCCCGTTCTTGGTCAGCAGTGGGGTGGGGCCTTGGGAGTTTGGCCCGTAGGTGGCCTTGACTGCGATGAAGAATCCTCGCACATCATGGCTGTCGGCCAGCTGCTGTATCTCCTGTGCTTTCTCCATCCACCACCTGTTCTTTAGGTCCCGGGTTTTTTGTTGGACCTCAGCCTTGAGCTGCCTGTAATGTTGCTTTGCTGCTCCTGAGTTGGGCTGTTGCTTGAGGCTCAGAAATGCTCTGCGCTTGCGATCTATTAGTTCTTGGATCTCCTGGTCATTCTCATCAAACCAGTCCTGATGTTTTCTGGTTGAGTGACCAAGTGTCTCTTCACAAGTACTGGTTATAGAGGCCTGGAGGGCAGACCAAGCGCTGTGGGCATTCAGCATCTCAGGGTCATCAAGGCACGCCAGATTAGCTGTGAGGCGCTGGCTGTATAGGGCTCTCTTAGCTGGGTCTTTAAGTGCCCCGGCATTTACTTTTTTTGCGGCACTGCTTCTGCTGCCCCCTCTGCTTTGGGACTATGTTAATGTCGATGATGGATCGGATTAGGCGATGGTCCGTCCAGCAGTCGTCATCTCCTGTCATGACGCGGGTGATGCGCACATCCTTGTGATCCCTGGCTCAGACGATGACATAGTCGAGCAAGTGCCAGTGTTTGGAGTGAGGGTGTTGCCACGATGCCTTGTATTTGTCCCTCTGGCGCAACAGGGTATTGGTGATGAGAAGTTCATGTTCTAGACATTTTGTCAGGAGTAGGGTACCCCCTCTCTGCCAATTACGCCTCCCCAGAGGGCTGTTTCTTTGCCGACCCTGGCATTGAAGTCACCTAGGAGGATCAATTTGTCGCCCGCGGGGACGCGGGACAGGGATGTTCCCAGGTTGGAATAAAAATCCTCTTTGGTCTCATCCGTTGCAACGAGTGTTGGGGCATACGCACTGATGACTGTGGCACACTGGTTCCGGGATAGGGTGAGTCGAAGAGTCATGAGGTGTTCGTTAACCCCGCAGGGGGAGTCTTTGAGGCGGTCGACCAGCTCATTTTTGATGGTGAAGCCAACTCCGTGGAGGCAGCGTTCTTCCTCTGGTTTTCCTTTCCAGAAAAAGGTATAACCTGCACCTTGTTCCTTGAGCTAGCCTTCCCCTGCCCGCTGGGTCTCGCTTAGGGCGGCGATGTCGATGTCAAAGCATCTAAGTTCCCGGGCAACTATGGCGGTGCAGCGTTCTGGCCTGTCGCTGTTGGGGTTGTCCATGGGGGTCCTGACGTTCCAGGTCCCGAACTTCATGTTAACGGAATGGAAGATGCCTGTGAGTGAGTTCTTTTAACGTGGGGTGACCGTTGCACACTGGCCACCACACGGGCTTAGCTGAGCAAGGTCTTGGTCCAGTGGCAAGGGGGTCCAAGACGACTGGAGATCAGGCACTGCTGTATTAGGCTGGTACAGCCATCAGCCGAATTGCCTGCGGCGAGATGTTGGCCGCAAGCTCGGCGTCGAGTAGCGCCCTTGATGGTAGGTGGTCCGAGGCTTGGTTGGGGGCAGGCATTAGGAAGGTCAGTTGTCCGCTGGAGTTCCGAGTGGGATGTCAGCAAGGAGTGGGAGGGTGGAAGAGTCATAGCTGTGATGCTCACCAGTAGAAGAGGCCCGGTCACCAGTGGGGAAGGAGAGGTCCAGCCATTGGTGAGGAGAGGGATGTCGGCCCGCCGCTGGAGGGATGAGAGCCCGCCGCTGGAGGGATGTAGGTCTGCGGCAGGATGGGGAGCTGACGTCCCGGTCACCTGGTCGGAGGCTCACCTGCTCGCCGGGCATTGTCGTGAGTAACCCAGTTTCAAATGACTGAAAATGATGCTAATAAAACACACCAAACTATTTTCTAGTTCGATTGGGGTACAGTATTCAATTCCTTAATCAAAAATTTGAAAAGAAAATTGTTATATATGTGGACCTGTATTTACTCTGTATACCCACCAGAGGGAGGGTTTATTCCCCGGAGTCCCAAGGGATCCCATAATCCCTTGGGAGCACAGGTATTTAAAAAGGCTTCACAGGTTGGAGAGGCACTCTCGAGACCTGCAATAAAAGATTAAGGTCACACGTTACTTTGAGCTCACAATATTAAGTCTGACTCTTTCTCCATACACAACAACTAGCGACGAGATACAGATAGCGAACCCAAAGATGCAGAGAACAGTGGGCCTCCTGGAGAAATTTTCGGAGGGAGATGATTGGGAAACTTTTGTGGAGTGACTCGACCAATACTTCGTGGCCAATGAGCTAGATGGGGAAGAGAGCGCTGCCAAACGAAGGGCGATCCTCCTCACCGTCTGTGGGGCACCAACGTATGGCCTCATGAAGAATCTGCTCACTCCAGCGAAACCCACGGAGAAATCGTACGATGATTTGTGCACACTGGTCCGAGAGCATTTGAACCCAAAGGAAAGCGTTCTGATGGCGAGGTACCGGTTCTACACCTTCAAAAGGTCTGAAGGCCAGGAAGTGATGAGTTATGTCACCAAGCTAAGACGCTTTGCAGGACATTGCGAATTTGAAGGACCTTTGGAGCACATGCTCAGAGACCTTTTCGTACTTGGCATTGGCCACGAAACCATACTTCGCAAACTTTTGACTGTAGAGACCCCAACCTTGAGTAAGGCCATAGCGATAGCCCAGGCGTTCATTGCCACCAGTGACTATACTAAGCAAATCTCTCAGCACACGAGTGCTGCTGCAAGTACTGTGAACAAAGTGATGTTGTTTTCGAATCGTAGCATACAGGGCAGGTCACACAACCTGCAGCTACATGTCCGCAGATGTCTCAGAGTCCACCATCAAAGGTGATGAATGCAAGGCCATTAACACCTTGTTGGCGCTGCGGGTGTGATCATCGTTTCTATTCATGCCGATTCAAAGAGTACGTTTGCCAGGGCTGTGGAACAATGGGACACCTCCAACGAGTATGCAGCCGAGCTGCTAAGCCTGTTAAACCTGCAAACCACCATGTTGCAGAGGAGGATCACAACGAAACAGAGTCTCAGATAGAGGAGGCAGAGATACATGGGGTACACACATTCACCACGAATTGTCCCCCGATAATGCTGAATGTTGAACTAAATGAACTCCCGGTGTCAATGGAGCTGGACACGGGCGCAAGACAGTCCATCATGGGCAAAAAGACTTTCGAAAGATTGTGGTGCAACAAGGCCTCAAGGCCAGTCTTAACTCCAATGCGCACAAAACTAAGAACTTACACGAAATAACTGATTCCTGTAATCGGCAGTGCTACCGTAAAGGTCTCCTACGATGGAGCAGTGCACAAGCTACCATTCTGGGTGGTACCGGGCGATGGTCCCACGCTGCTCGGCAGGAGCTGGCTGGGAAAGATACGCTGGAACTGGGACGACGTCCGAGCGCTATCACCCGCTGACAACACTTCGGGGGCCCAGGTCTTAAACAAATTTCCTTTGCTGTTCGAACCAGGCATCGGGAAATTCCAAGGAGCAAAAGTGCAGATCCATCTATTCCGGGGGCGCGACCCATCCATCACAAGGCGAGAGCAGTACCATACATGATGAGAGAAAGGGTAGAGATCGAACAAGACCGGCTGCAACGAGAGGGCATCATTTCACCGATCGAGTTCAGCGAGTGGGCCAGTCCTATTGTCCCAGTCCTCAAGGGAGACGGCACTGTCAGAATCTGTGGCGATTACAAAGTAACTATCAATCGTTTCTCCCTGCAGGACCAATACCCACTACCAAAAGCCGACCACCTCTTTGCAACACTGGTGGGAGGAAAGACGCTCACGAAGCTGGATCTGACTTCAGCCTACATGACGCAGGAACTGGAGGAATCATCAAAGGCCCTCACCTGCATCAATACGCACAACTCTTTTTGAGTAAACAAAACAAACATTAGATCAAGTGCCCCACCCGATCTGGGGGACACTACAAACATTTCACAAGGCCCTTTTGTTGTTTTTTTTTTGGTGATTTTTGTGGGGTTTTTTTGGGTTATTTTGGGCACTAAAATCATAGTTTTTTTCTCCAAGTGCCCCCTATAAAAGGGGAGGGGGACACTAAAACCGGCATTTAAAATAAATTAGACTTTAAAACAAATAAAACCAAATTAAAATTTGGTTGCCGGGGGTTCAACACGGACAAAGGTCTTTTTGTTTATAACAGGTGCCCGTTTGGAATCCGATCAGTGGCGGCGATATTCCAGAGAAACAAGGAAAGTTTACTGAAGTTGGTCCCGCACACCATGGTCTTCCAGGACGACATCTTGGTCACAGGTTGGGACACAGTCGAACACCTGCAGAACCTGGAGGAGGTTCTTAGTCGACTCAACCGCGTGGGGCTCAGGTTAAAACACTCAAAGTGCATTTTCCTGGCGCCTGAAGTGGAGTTCCTGGGAAGGAGGATTGCGGCGGACGGCATCAGGCCCACCAACGCAAAGATGGAGGCAATCGAGAACGCACCGAGGCCACAGAACATGATGGAGCTGCGGTCGTTTCTGGGACTCTTGAACTACTTTGGTAACTTTTTACCGGGTCACAGCACACTGTTAGAACCACTACATGTCTTACTATGAAAAGGGGGCGAATGGGTTTGGGGCAAAAGCCCAAAAAATGCCTTTGTAAAAGCGAGAAAATTGTTATGCTCAAACAAATTGCTTGTGTTGTATGATCCATGTAAGCATTTGTACTAGCATGTGATGCGTCATCATATGGCGTCGGGTATGTATTGCAACAAGCTAATGATTTCAGGAAAATGCAACCGGTTGCTTATGCATCCAGGAGTCTGTCTAAGGCTGAGAGCGCCTAGAGCATGATTGAAAAAGAAGCGTTAGTGTGTGTCTATGGGGGAAAGAAAATGCATCAATACCTGTTTGGGCTAAAATTCGAATTGGAAACTGACCATAAGCCACTTATATCACTGTTTTCCGAGAGTAAAGGGATAAATACCAACGCATCGGCCCGCATCCAGAGATGGGCGCTCACATTGTCCACATACAACTACGCCATCCGCCACAGGCCAGGCACAGAAAACTGCGCCGATGCTCTCAGTAGGCCGCCATTGTCCACCATGGGGGTGGAAATGGCGCAGACCGCAGATCTAGCCATGGTTATGGAATCATTTGAGAGTGAGCAATCACCCGTCACTGCCCGGCAGATCAAAACCTGGACAAGCTAAGACCCCTTATTATCTCTAGTCAAAAGCTGTGTGCTTCACGGGAGCTGGTCCAGTGTCCCAGTGGAAATGCAGGAAGAGATAAAGCCGTTCCAGCGGCGCAAAGATGAAATGTCTATACAGGCAGACTGCCTTCTGTGGAGCAATTGAGTAGTGGTCCCCAAAAAGGGCAGAGACACCTTCATCAATGACCTCCACAGTACCCACCCAGGCATCGTAATGATGAAAACGATAGCCAGATCCCACGTGTGGTGGCCCGGTATCGATGCGGACTTAGAGTACTGCATTCACAGATGTAATACATGCTCGCAGTGAAGCAATGTACTCAGGGAGGCGCCGCTAAGTTTATGGTCTTGGGTACATGTCGACTATGCAGGCCCGTTCTTGGTAAAATGTTCCTTGTGGTTGTAGACGCGTACTCCAAGTGGATTGAATGTGAGATAATTTCGGCTAGCACGTCCGCTGCCACTACTGAAAGCCTGCGGGCCATGTTTGCCACACACGGCTTACCCGATGACCTGGTGAGTGGCAACGGGCCATGTTTTACCAATGCTGAGTTCAAAGAATTCATGACCCATAATGGGATCAAACATGTCACATCTGCCCCGTTCAAACCAGCGTCCAATGGTCAGGCAGAGAGAGCAGTGCATACCATCAAACAAGTCTTGAAGAGGGTAACCAAAGGCTCGCCTATCCCGAGTACTGCTTAGCTACCACACGAGACCACACTCACTCACTGGGATCCCACCTGCTGAACTGCTCATGAAAAGAGCACTTAAGACAAGGCTTTCGTTAGTTCACCCTGATCTACATGAACAGGTAGAGAGCAGGCGGCTTCAACAAAGTGCATACCATGATAGCGCAAATGTGTCACGCGAGATTGAAATCAATGATCCTGTATTTGTATTAAATTATGGACAAGGTCCCAAGTGGCTTCCCGGCACTGTCGTGGCCAAAGAGGGGAGCAGGGTGTTTCGGATAAAATTTTCAAATGGACTCATTCACCGGAAACACTTGGAGCAAATCAAACTCAGATTCACGGACTACCCTGAGCAACCCACCTTGGACCCTACCTTTTTTGATCCCCCAACACACACACCAGTGGCAACCGACACCACGGTTGACCACGAAGAAGAACCCATCATCCACAGCAGCCCTACAGGGCCCAACACACCAGGCAGCCCAGCAAGGCCAGCTGCACAGCAGCCCAGCGAGGGCCCAACAAAAGATTCAACAACACCAGCTTTCACACCGAGACGATCAACCGGGGCAAGAAGGGCCCCAGATCGACTCACATTGTAAATAGTTGCACTATTGACTTTGGGGGGGAATGTTGGTATATATGTGGACTTGTATTTACTCTGTACAGCCACCAGAGGGTTCATTCCCCGGAGTCCCAAGGGATCCCATAATCCCTTGGGAGCACAGGTATTTAAGGAGGCTTCATAGGTTGGAGAGGCACTCTGGAGACCTGCAATAAAAGACTAAGGTCACACATTACTTTGAGCTCACAATGTTCAGTCTGACTCTTTCTCCATATACAACAAAAATAATTCTTGAAAGTTCCTCCACATTATTTAAAAGTTTCTCCCGAAGTTTTAAAAGTTTCTCCCGAAGTTTTAAAAAAGTTTTCCCAAGTTATTTAAAAGTTTCTCCAGAGGTTTAAAAAGTTTCTCCAAGTTGTTTAAAAGTTTCCCAAGTTGATTAAAAGTTTTAAATGAAAGTCAGTAGTAAGCTCCCTTGGTACTGTTCCATGGGCGCTGCCAGCCCTCTGCAGCTGCACAAAGCCCTGGCTAGACCACACCTGGAGCACTGTGGGGCCCAGTCATCTCTGAAGGGGGCCCGAACGCCTGGATTCCGCTGAAGAGAGGTCTGGATGCCGACGGGTGCTCGAATGCCTGCACGCCGCTGGGGAGAGTTCTGGACACCGCTGGGGGCCCGAACGCCTTTGTTCCCTGAATCGGCCTTGGGATCTCCCCGGACAGTGGGCACTAACTGGCACTCGTGAGTAATGTGGCCCCAACAGAAGTGGTCAGTGCAGCTAAAAAGTGGCATTCTAAAGTGTATGAAAAAGGCAACATGTAAATAGGCAATATTTTGGAATTGATGATTATGGAACTGTATCCCAGCCTCAGTCAGCACCTTTAACTGAGATGGGTGAGAAATCGAGAAAAATAAAGCGGCAAAACAACAGCAACTTTTATTTATATAGCGCCTTTGACGTCGCAAAACGTCCCACAGTAGTGATATAAGACAAAACAGATACATTTCCTTTGTCATTTATTTTACAGATAGGGCATTATTTGAAATTCAAGAGTTAAACACGAGGGGTGGCAAGTACCACACTGAGAGCAGGCCCTAATATTTCCTCAGGAAACAACAACTGTTGTAGTAACTGGACTGCAGTGGTTCAGTGGGTAGCACTCTCGCTGTACAGTCAGAAGGTTGTGGGTTCAGGTCCCACTCCAGGAACTTGAGCACATAAATCTAGGTCGACACCACTGAGGGAGTGCTGCACTGTTGGAGATGCTGTCTTTTGAATGAGATGTTAAACCGAGGCCCCGTCTGCTCTCTCAGGTGGATGTAAAAGATCTCACGTCACTATTTTGAAGACGAGCAGGGGAGTTATCCCCGGTGTCCTGGGCCAATATTTATCCTTCAAACAACTTAACAAAAAAACAGATTATCTGGGTCATTATCACATTGCTGTTTGTGGGAGCTTGCTGTGCGGAAATTGGCTGCCGCGTTTCCCACATTACAACAGTGACTACACTTCAAAAGTACTTCATTGGCTGTAAAGCGCTTTGAGATGTCCGGTGGTCGTGAAAGGCACTACAGAAATCCAAGTCTTTCTTTCTTTAACTGTTGTTGTAATTTGACTGTTTTATGTAATTCCGCATGTATCCATCTGAGGGAGCCTAGCCTGGCAGCTAATATCATTCACTTTCAAAGCTCCTGGATGGTAAATAGAGAATCAACAAGTCATAGGAATAGGAGGAGGCCATTCAGCCCCTCGAGCATGTTCTGCCAGTCAATTATATCATGGCTGATTGTACCTCAACTCCATTTACCCGCCTTTGTTCCATCTCCCTTGATACCCTTATACCTTAAAAATCTATCAATCTCTGTCTTGAAAGCTCCAATTGACCAAGCATTCACAGCCTTTTTGGAAGCGAGCTACAGATTTTACACTACCCTTTGTGTGAAAATGTGCATCCTGATTTAACTCCTAAATGGCCTGACTCTAATTCTGACCTCTAGTTCTGGATTCCCATGCCAGACAAAAATTGACACCGAACCACAGAAGCAGATATTAGGACACTTGGTCAAAGTGGTAGGTTTTCATCATCATCATAGGCAGTCCCTCGGAATTGAGGAAGACTTGCTTCCACTCTTAAAGTGTGAGTTCTCAGGTGGCTGAACAGTCCAATACGAGAACCATAGTCCCTGTCACAGGTGGGACAGATAGTCGTTGAGGGGAGGGGTGGGTGGGGCAGGTTTGCCGCACGCTCCTTCCGCTGCCTGCGCTTGATTTCTGCATGCTCTCGGCGTTGAGACTTCAGGTGCTCAGCGCCCTCCCGGATGCACTTCCTCCACTTAGGGCAGTCTTTGGCCAGGGACTCCCAGGTGTCAGTGGGGATGTTGCACTTTATCAGGGAGGCTTTGAGGGTGTCCTTGAAACGTTTCCTCTGCCCACCTTTGGCTCGTTTGCCGTGAAGGAGTTCCGAGTAGAGCGTTTACTTTGGGAGTCTCGTGTCTGGCATGCAAACAATGTGGCTTGCCGAGCGGAGCTGATCAAGTGTGGTCAGTGCTTCGATGCTGTGGATGTTGGCCTGGATGAGGACGCTAATGTTGGTGCGTCTGTCCTCCCAGGGGATTTGTAGGATCTTGCGGCGACATCATTGGTGATATTTCTCAAGCGAATTGAGGTGTCTATTGTACATGGCCCATGTCTCTGAGCCATACAGGAGGGTGGGTATTATTACAGCCCTGTAGACCATGAGCTTGGTGGCAGTTTTGAGGGCCTGGTTTTCAAACACTCTTTTCCTCAGGCGGCCGAAGGCTGCACTGGCGCACTGGAGGCAGTGTTGAATCTCGTCGTCAATGTCTGCTCTTGTTGATAATAGGCTCCCGAAGTATGGAAAATGGTTCATGTTGTCCAGGGCCGTGCCATGGATCTTGATGACTGGGGGGCAGTGCTGTGCGGCGAGGACAGGCTGGTGGAGGAACTTTGTCTTCCGGATGTTTAGCGTAAGGTCCATGCTTTCATACGCCTCAATAAATACGTCGACTATGTCCTGGAGTTCAGCCTCTGTATGTGCGCAGAAGCAGGCATCGTCTGCGTACTGTAACACAATGACAGAGGTTGGGTGGTCTTGGACATGGTTTGGAGGTGACGAAGGTTAAACAGCTTCCCACTGGTTCTGTAGTTTAGTTGCACTCCAGCGGGGAGCTTGTTGACTGTGAGGTGGAGCATGGCAGCGAGGAAGATTAAGAAGAGGGTTGGGGCGATTACGCAGCCCTGTTTGACCCCAGTCCGGATGTGATTGGGTCTGTAATGGATCCGTTGGTAAGGATCACGGCCTGCGTGTCGTCATGGAGCAGGCGGAGCATGGTGACGAACTTTTGGGGGCATTCGAAATGGAGGAGGACACTCCATAGACCCCCGCGGTTGACAGTGTCAAAGGACTTTGTAAGGTCGAAGAAAGCTATAGCCCAAAAGCGGAGGGGGCAGCAGAAGCAGTGCCTCAAAAAAGTCAATGCCGGGGCACTTAAGGACCCAGTTTAGAGAGCCCTGTACAGTCAGTGCCTCACAGCTAACCTGGCGTGCCTTGATTACCCCAAGACGCAGAATGCCCACAGCGCTTGGTCTGCCCTCCAGGCCTCCATAACCAGTGCCGGCAAAGAGACGCTCAGTCACTTAACCAGGAAACATCAGGACTGGTTTGATGAGAATGATCAGGAGATCCAAGAGTTAATAGATCGCAAGGGCATTTCTAAGCCTTAAACAACAACCCAACTCGGGAGCAGCAAAGCAGCATTACAGACTGCTCAAGGCTGAGGTCCAACAAAAAACCCGGGACCTAAAGAACAGGTGGTGGATGGAGAAAGCACAGGAGATACAGCAGCTGGCTGACAATCATGATGTGCGAGGATTCTTCACCGCAGTCAAGGCCACCTACGGTCCAAACACCCAAGGCCCCACCCCACTCCTGGCCAAAAATGGGGAAACACTCATCAAGGACACCGAGGCACTTCAAAGGTCTCCTCAATCGAGACTCTGCCTTTGACTCGAGTGTTTTCAACTCCATCCCGCAGCATGCGACCCACCACCACCTCAGTGAAACCCCAACACTGCATGAGGTAGAAAAAGCCATAAGCCAGCTTAAAAACAACAAGGCTACGGGGGCAAATGGAATCCCTGCTGAGGCACTGAAGTATGGCAGAGAGGCACTGCTGGCGCGTGTACATGATCTCATCTCTCTCATCTGGAGGGAGGAGAGCATGCCGGGAGATCTCAGAGATGCAGTGATCGTGACCATGTTTAAAAAAGGGGACAAGTCTGACTGCGGCAACTACAGAGGAATCTCCCTGCTATCAGTCACTGGGAAAGTTGTCGCTAGAGTTCTCCTCAACCGTCTTCTCCCTGTGGCCGAGGAGCTCCTCCCGGAATCACAATGCGGATTTCGTCCCCTACGGGGCACGACGGACATGATTTTTGCAGCACGACAGCGGCAGGAAAAATGCAGGGAACAGCGCCAGCCCTTATACATGGTAGGTTTTAAGGAGCATCTTAAAGGAGGAGAGAGAGGTAGAGAGACGGAGAGGTTTAGGGAGTTATTTCCAGAGCTTAGGGCCCAGGCAGCTGAAGGCACGGCCACCAATGGTGGAGCGATGGAAATCAGGGGTTCTGCAAGAGGCAAGAATTGGAGGAGTGCAGAGATCTCGGAGGGTTGTTGGGCTGGAAGAGGTTACAGAGATATGGAGGGACAAGGCCATGTAGGGATTTGAAAAAAAATGGCAATTTTAAAATCGAGGCGTTTTCAGACCGGGAGCCAATGTAGCTCAGTGAGCACAGGGGTGATGTGGAAAAACTGAACCTAGTATAAAGAAATTGGGCAATTTGAATTCAATACCAACCATAAATTGACAATGCCATTCACAAATGCCCAACTTCTTTCAATTAATCGGTTGTTGAGTGGTTTAACTGGTTGTTAATCATAAACAGAAACAAAGCCTTAATATAGTGCAAAGGCAAAATACTGCAGATGCTGGAAATCTGAAATAAAAACAGAAAATGCTGGAAATATTGAAAAGCAGAGACGTTATGTGTATAGAATCTTGGTTGGACCACACTACTGTGAACAGTTCTGGTGTCATATTATAAAAAGGATATTGAGGCACTGGAGAAGGGTGCAAAGAAGACTTGATACCAGAACAGAGAGGTTATAACTATCAGGAAAGATTGAACTTCTTCCTCTAGAAAAGAGAAGGTCGAGGGGGCGACCTGATAGAGGTCTTCAAAATTCTGAAATTTGATAGCATAGATATAGAGAAGATGTTTCCACTTGCGGACGAGACTAGAACTAGGGGCCACAGATAGTAACTATGACTCGAGGATAGTTACCGTAGCTGGGGGCATCTTTCGTGTTCTCACCATCCTTAGTACTTCCTTGTTGGTCCCGCTGGTAACAACGGTTTACTGCTGGCGAAACGACTTTGAAAGAAACACGTGACGGATTGTAATCTGCATAGATTGGCGCCTGATCAGACTCGGGCAAAACCTCAAAAGCAACGCGGTGTAGTTAACCTCGAGGGGTTGAACCTACCTGGATGGGACTTGGCCCGGGTAAAAAAACGTCCCCGCAGATGTGTTAGCAGACACACGGCATGAAATGCACCTGCTGCACTGTTGCTAGATCCATTTCTGGCGGACTAGCTAAAATGTCCTCATCCACTCAGACCGGAGATGATCATCATCATAGGTAATCATCAGCGGACAATCTACCACCA
The DNA here is from genome assembly GCF_044704955.1 of Pristiophorus japonicus. Taxonomy (NCBI): domain Eukaryota; kingdom Metazoa; phylum Chordata; class Chondrichthyes; family Pristiophoridae; genus Pristiophorus; species Pristiophorus japonicus. Next base: position 21,079,189 of record NC_092010.1, read on the forward strand.
AGCTCATGGTCTACAGGGCTATAGTAATAACCGCCCTCCTGTATGGCTCAGAGACGTGGACCATGTACAGTAGACACCTCAAGTCGCTGGAGAAATACCACCAACGATGTCTCCACAAGATCCTGCAAATCCCCTGGGAGGACAGACGCAGCAACATTAGTGTCCTCGACCAGGCCAACATCCCCAGCATTGAACCGGAGATGAGGATCAGAGACAAATAACATCCTACTACCTGCCCTATTGGCAGCCGGTCGCGACAGCCAGAGTCCAAGGAACGGACATGACGAAAGAGAGGCGGATGACGGGTGCCCCATTTAGTCAACAGTGCAGGGGGCACCACCTAGCATCTCAATCCAAACATACTATAATACTATATGCAATCAAGGGAACGGAAACAGAGACAGTCATAGGTGATCTCCTCAAGGATCCAGGCACATCAGACCTAAATGACGGCTACCCAGCTCGAATTCAGGGAAGGACCCAACGCTAAACAACAAAACCTGGTATTGTGACACCCTTGAAGGTATACAAGGCCCCGCAACACTCCACCCCCTGCCAACAGCAGGCCCTGCCCACCCCATTCCACCCCTCCCCTGCCAACGCCCCCACCATGCTGTGGCAAAAGCTGGACTTACATCGGGGACGAGCCCCGTAAAAGCTCAAAAAAAGCACTCACTTAATAGACCGCCGGATCCAGAGTGTTCTTAAATAATCACGAATAAATCCAACAGGGAATTCAGGAGAAACCTCTTTACCCAGAGAGTGGTGAGAATGTGGAACTCGCTGCCACAGAGAGTGGTTGATGCGAATAGTATAGATGTATTTCAGGGTAGGCTGGATAAGCATATGAGGAAGAAGGGAATAGAAGGGTATGTTGATGGGGTGAGATGAAGAGGGATGGGAGGAGGCTCGTGTGGAGCATAAACACAGGGACAGACCAGGTGGGCTGAATGGCCTTTTTCTGTGTTGTAAGTACTTTGTCACAGGGTCAGCTGTGGCTCAGTGAGTAGCACACTTGCCTCTGAGTCAGAAGGTTGTGGGTTCAGGTCCCACTTCAGGGACTTGAGCACATAAATCCATGTTGACACTCCCCACTGTTGGCCAAGAACGGGGAGACACTCATCAAGGACACCGAGGCAGTCAGGACCCGCTGGAAGGAGCACTTCGAAGAGCTCCTTAACCGAGACTCTGCCTTTGACGCGAGTGCCCTCGACTCCATCTCGCAGCATGCTACCCGCCACCATCCCAGCAAAACCCCAGCCCTGCACGAGATAGAAAAGGCCATCCGTCAACTCAAGAACAACAAGGCATCGGGAGCGAATGGAATCCCCGCTGAGGCACTAAAGTATGGCGAAGAGGCACTATTGGCATGAATACATGACCTCATCTCTCTCATCTGGAGGGAGGAGAGCATGCCGGGAGATCTCAGAAATGCAGTGTCCGTGACCATCTTTAAAAAAGGGGACAAATCCGACTGCGGCAACTACGGAGGAATCTCCCTGTTATCAGCCAGTGGGAAAGTTGTCGCTAGAATCCTCCTCAATCGTCTTCTCCCTGCGGCCGAGGAGCTCCTCCCGGAGTCACAGTGTGAATTCCGTCCACTACGGGGTACAACGGACATGATCTTTACGGCGCGACAACTGCAAAAGAAATGCAGGGAGCAGCGCCAGTCCTTATACATGGCCTTCTTCGACCTCACAAAGGCCTTTGACACTGTTAACCGCGAGGGACTATGGAGTGTCCTCCTCCATTTCGGCTGCCCCCAAAAGTTTGTCGCCATCCTCCGCCTGCTCCACGATGATATCCGAGCCAACGGATCCACCACAGACCCAATTCACGTCCGGACCGGGGTCAAGCAGGGCTGCGTCATCGCACCAACGCTCTTCTCGATCTTCCTCGCTGCAATGCTCCACCTCACACTCAACAAGCTCCCCGCTGGAGTGGAACTAAACTACAGAACCAGTGGGAGCCTGTTCAACCTTCGCAGCCTCCAGGCCAGGTCCAAGACCATCCCATCCTCTGTCGTCGAACTACAGTACGCGGACGATGCTTGCATCTGCGCACATTCAGAGGCTGAACTCCACGCCATAGGCAACATCTTCACCGAAGCGTACGAAAACATAGGCCTTACACTAAACATCCGTGTAAGACACAGGTCCTCCACCAACCTAACCCCGTCAAACAGCACTGCCCCCAAGTCATCAAGATCCACGGGGCGGCCCTGGACAACGTGGACCACTTTCCATACCTCAGGAGCCTATTATCAGCAAGGGCAAACATTGACGACGAGGTCCAACACCGCCTCCAGTGCGCCAGTGCAGCCTTCGGCCGCCTGAGGAAGAGAGCGTTCGAAGATCAGGCCCTCAAATCTGGCACCAAGCTTATGGTCTACAGGGCTGTAGTGATACCCGCCCTCCTGTATAGCTCAGAGATGTGGACACCTCAAATCGCTGGAGAAATACCGCCAACGATGTCTTCGCAAGATTCTGCAAATCCCCTGGGAGGACAGATGCACCAACATTAGCGTCTTCGACCAGGCCAACATCCCCAGCATGGGAGCACTGATCACACTTGATCAGTGCCGCTGGGCAGGCCACATCGTTCGCATGCCAGACACGAGACTCCCAAAGCAAGCGCTCTACTCAGAACTCCTACACAGCAAGTGATCCCCAGGTGGGCAGAGGAAACGTTACAAGGACACCCTCAAAGTCTCCCTGATAAAATGCAACACCCCCACTGACACCTGGGAGTCCCTGGCCAAAGACCGCCAAAGTGGAGGAAGTGCATCCGGCAGGGCGCTGAGCACCTCGAGTCTCATCGCCGAGAGCGTGCAGAAACCAAGCGCAGGCAGCGGAGAGAGCATGCGGCAAACTAGTCCCACCCACCCCTTCCTTCAACGACTATCTGTCCCATCTGTGGCAGGGACTGTGGTTCTCGTATTGGACTGTTCAGCCACCTAAGGACTCACACTTTGAGTGGAAGCAAGTCTTCCTCGATTTCGAGGGACTGTCTATGATGATGATGATGACACTTGAAAAGTACTTCATTGGCTGTAAAAAGGCGCTATAGAAATGCAAGTCTTTCTTTGATATTCAGTAAGTCAGACAGTACCTGCACAAAGGGCAAGAGACCATGTCAGTAATGTGGCCTTTGAACCAACCCACTTGGCCGTCCTCTCCATCAATCACAGCCCGTTGCTATGAGACGAAGAAATCCCGCCTTCTTCACTGTTGGCCAATAAACGCCGCCGTGCGAACGGAAAATAAGCGGCGACGCCCGAGCGTGGAAGGTAATTGGTGGAGCTAGCTGCCCGTCAGCTGCCGTTGCTAGGGGGCGGGGCCGTCGCTCATTTATCATTTTTTGAGACGTTTTTTTTTTGCCCCCCGCATTCCCCAAAGCTGACGGTTTGTCCGGGGAGGGGGGTTTAAACTGCGGTCGCTCGGTCCGTGCACACTGGTCGATGGGAGGCTCTCAGAGCGCGGCGCTTCCCGGCGGCAGGACCGAAGGATTCCACGTTCTCCGGGTACGTGCGGCTGTCCGCGGGCGGGCGGGCGGGGGGGGGAGAACAAATCGAGCTCGGGGATGGGGATGGGGCCGGGGCTGGGCCTAGTCGGGCTTCCAGCCTCTTCCAGGGTTATTTGTGTTTGGGACCCAGTAGTTTAGTGTGTCGGGGACAGAGGCGCGATGTGAGAATGATCGCTCCTCACCCCGCCCCACATTCCGCTACACGCCGGCGCGGGCCCGAAACCGTTTGTTTTTAAATCCCCCCCCCGAACTTGTCTGTGCAGCGGGGCGCTCCCCCTGCCCTGCCCCCGGGGCAGGCTGTTGTGGACAGGCGCTGGGATCCATGATTGGAGCCATCGGCCTGTCTTACCCGCAAATGGCCGCTTCCTCCGGCTTTGTCTCCCACAGGGGATGGCTCCAACTTCCACTTGTCCCGCTCTCCGGGAGCGGCCTGTAAACTTCCCCAATATACATCGCCCAGGGTCCTGTGTACCCATATCTGTAATCTGCTGGTCCCGTATTGGACTGTACAGCCACCTAAGCAAGTCTTCCTCGATTCCGAGGGACTGCCTATGATGATGAATCTACTGGTCTTAATATCAGTCTTGTCACACACCCATCTCTTATCAACGTAATGTTCATATCTAATGCCCAATGCCCGCCTATGCCCAATGGTATGTGTCTAATGTCTATTAATGTCTGTCTATGTCTAATGTCTTTAATATATATATAATCCAGCTCAATCTCCATTCCAAGTCCTGTGTCCTATGGTACTGAGCTGTTGGTTAATGTTTTAATTTATTTTCATCAGCAAAGTAAATTCCATTGCTCAAGCCACGATCCCGCCCGCTGCTCTGTCTCCATTTAGTTTTTGAGTTGGCAGAAGATAGAAACATTTGCGGTCTGCAGTTCTCTTGTACTGTGCTATTACTGGAGCCAGTGAGAACTTTGTAAGTAAGTTGCCAGTTCCAAAATGCTAGGCTAGGCAGTTTATCGAGAGGGGTGTCTTCTTGGGTGTCTTTGAATTGTGTTTTACTGTAAATATGTTTACAGAGTATAGATACAACTGATGTTACCCCTTTTAAAAAAAAAAAAAAAAAAAATAATTGCATATTAATACTAGTGGTAAAATTAGTTTTGCTTCAGAATAGCTCATTTTAAAATGTCTCCAGTGATGCACCTATTTTCATCCTAAAAGATGGAAAGATCCTGACATGGTAGTATCACTGCTAATGTTGATCCATTAACATTGGCCCAGTTCCAGAGGAAAATACTTATGAAAGGAGGATGATGTGAATGACACTTTCTTCCTCCCCTGCACTCCCCCTTACCCAAAATACACAAGCTACAAAACTGTAGTATTTACATAATCATGGAATCCTACAGTACAGTAGGAGGTCCATCTTTCCTGTGCCAGCTCTTTGAAAGAGCTATCCAATTAGTCCCACTCTTCTCTTTTCCCATAGTGCTGCAAAATTTTCCCTTTCAAATATATATCCAGTTCCCTTTTGAATCCACTTCCACCACCCTTTCGGGCAGTGCATTCCCGGTCATAATCCATCACTCATCTCCCTTGTCTTGTGTCCCCTCTGGTTAGCAACCCACCTGCCAGTGGAAACAGTTTCATAGAATCATAGAAATTTACAGCACAGACGGAGGCCATTTCGGTCCATCGTGTCCACACTGGACACCGTGTTTCTCCTTTTATTAATTCTATTAAAACCCCTTACAATTGAACACTTCTCCCCTGCTTTAAGGAGAACAATCCTTCTCTAGTCTCTACACATAACTGAAGTCCCTCATCCCTGGTACCATTCTAGTAAATCTCCTTTGCACACGTTGCAAGACCTTGACATCCTTCCTAGAGTCTGGGGCCCAGAATTGGACACTGTACTCCAGCTGAGGTCTAACCAGTGATTTATAAAGGATTGGCATAACTTCCTTGCCTTTGTACTTTATGCTTTAATTTATAAAGCCAAGGATCCTGTGTTTTATTTTAAAACAGCTTTATCAACTTGTCCTGCCACCTTCAAAGATTTGTGTTTAAACTCAACTTGGTCACTAATACCCATCAGGGTAAAGGAACCTGCCACCATTACTTGGTCTGGCCTACACATGATTCGAGTCCCACATGAGATTGTTGACTCTTGACGCCCTCTGAAGTGGCCTAGCTAGCCACTAGTAGTTTGTAAAAAGTGCCAATTTCCATAATTGGAGCACCATCACCATCAGGACTGCAATGGTTCAAGAAGGCAGTGCACCTCCAACACCACTTCAGTGCAACTAGACATGGGCATTAACTGCAGCCTTGCTGGCATTGCCCAGAAGCTGAGACCAAATTTTAAAAAAAATGTTTGTGGGAAATAAAGGGTTGCAGATACTGAGAGGAAAGGTCAGACTATCCATAGCAAATGTGCAACTGGAACTTCAATTTACTAATTTTTGTGGAATTTTAGGTTACCTATTTTTCAGTAAAGAACACAAAGCTGCATTTTACCATAATTGGCTTTTTGTTCCATTTGCAGTTGCTAAAGGATAGCTCTGACTCATTGTATGAAGTTGGCTGCAGTTGGAGATCATCATCATAGGCATCCCTCAAAATCGAGGAAGACTTGCTTCCACTCGAAGTGAGTTCTCAGGTGACTGTAAAGTCCAATACGGGAATTACAGTATCTGTCACAGGTGGGACAGACAGTCGTTGGAGGAAAGGGTGGGTGGGGAGTCTGGTTTGCCGCATGCTCCTTCCGCTGCCTGCGCTTGTTTTCTGCATGCTCTCGGCGACGAGACTCAGTGCTCGGCATCCTCCCGGATGTTCTTCCTCCACTTAGGGCGGTCTTGGGCCAGGGATTCCCAGGTGTCGGTGGGGATGTTGGACTTTGTCAAGGAGGCTTTGAGGGTGTCATTGAAATGGTTCCTCTGCCCACCTGGGGCTCGCTTGCCGTGTAGGAGTTCCGAGCAGAGCACTTGTTTTGGGAGTCTTGTCGGGGATGCAGACCGCCCAATGGGGCTGGCCGAGTGTGGTCAGTGCTTTGATGCTGGGGATGTTGGCCTGATCGAGAACACTGATGTTGGTGCGTCTATCCTCCCAGTGAACTTGCAGGATCTTGCGGAGGCAGCGTTGGTGGTATTTCTCCAGCGCTTTGAGGTGTCTACTGTATATGGTCCACGTCTCTGAGCCATATAGGAGGGCGGGTATCACTACTGCCCTGAAGACCATAAGCTTGGTGCCAGATTTGAGGTCCTGGTCTTCGAATACTCTCTCCCTCCAGCTCTATTGCATTCATTACATAATTTTTAGCTTCTTAATTTTTGCTCCTGAAGACATTGACTCTGGCTAGGGATATGGTTCCATGGGTGCTGACTGTGGTGGGGGTATAGTTCCATGGGTGCTGACTGTGGTGGGGGTATAGTTCCATGGGTGCTGACTGTGGTGGGGGTATAGTTCCATGGGTGCTGACTGTGGTGGGGGTATAGTTCCATGGTGCTGACTGTGGTGGGGGTATAGTTCCATGGGTGCTGACTGGTGGGGGTATAGTTTCATGGGTGCTGACTGTAGTATGGGTATAGTTTCATGGGTGCTGACTTTAGTGGGGGTATAGTTCCATGGGTGCTGACTGGTGGGGATATAGTTTCATGGGTGCTGCAACTGGCCAGTGATGTTGGAGGCAGCAGATTTATTACAGCATAATGACTGTAAATGACATTCGAAGAGTTAACACAAAGCACATTTTCTCGTGTCTGCTTGGCTCAGTTAGTGGCAATCAGTCACTGCTTCACCTTGTTTGATCACTTCTATCTTGCTCTCTCTATCTTGCTCTCTCTCTGGCCATATCCTCTTGGTTCAGGATATCCTGGAGAGTAAGGACAACCCCAAACGCCTCTTGTCCATGAACTGACTCCCTCCGATATCATGCAAGGAGCTCATGAATTTATTTATCTTCAAAATGGAGGCGATTTACTCAGCTGTTTCTGCCTTCAGCTCCACGTCCTGCTCTACCTGGATATCTTCCAGTCCCTAATCCCATAATGTTTCGCAATTTCTACCTTATTTTCCCTTTCGAGCTGTTAATAGATTAGCCATCTTCTCCCCTTGACCCTGCCTCCCTCCTGAGCAGCCAACTACCTTTCTTGGTTCATTGCTCCCTGACCTCCTCAACCCTGCTTTTCCCAGCATTCTTGGCAGCTCCCCGAGCTCTGTATTCCATCAAGTCCAATTCATCCAGAGCTCTGTAGCCTGGGTCCTATCTTTCATGAAATTTTGCACTCCTCTGAACCCTATCCTCGCTGACCTTCACTGGCTGGATGTCCCCCACTCTTTGAAACAAGGGCAAGGATTTTTTTTTAATACTCCAGAACCTTGCTCCACCCTACCTGTGTAATCTTCTCTAGCCTTTGTCCCAGCAAACACACTCTGGTCACTGTGCTTCCCGACTCGTCCTCGTCTGGCAGAGCTTTCAACTGCATCTTGGAATTCTGCTCCTACTTTCCTCCATCTTGATTCCTTGCACCTCCCTTAACTTCTCTCCCTGCTTGGCTCCTTTGAACCCCCTCTGCTGCAGAAGTTGTTGCGAGGGAGTGCTGCGTTGTTACGAATGACTGTCCTTCATATTAAAACGAGGCCCCATCTGCCGGTACAGTTGGATGTTGAGGAATGCGTTGCCCTCTTCAGTGAAGAGCAGGACGTTCTCCAAGTGTCTTGGGCCAACATTCTTCCCTCCCCTAACACTGCTGAAAAACAGATCAATTGTTTGGATGATCTCTTGCTAACTGTTGGCCATTGTCGGTGCAGAATGACCACCACATTTGCCGACATACGTTATTGCACTTAAGTGGCAATTCATTGTGAAGTGCTTTTAAGACATTTTAATTACTTCAGAAAGTGCTATATAAATGCAAATATATATCGCATTGATGCATTTCTATACTTAATTGAGGCACTGTGGGTGGGAGCATGCAGGGGAAAGCTTCCTGGTGGATTATTGAGACCTCCTGTTGCAGCACAATGGAATCATTATGTAGAGTGGACAGGAATTGTCAAATTGGGCGGGGGGGGGGTCAGAAATAATTTGCATATGTTTGTTCAAGAGGATGTGTAACCTTTCTAACAGAACTTCAAGAATTGAATCTTAAAATGAATAAAACATCCTTTTTGGAAAGATGAGCTAACGGGCTCAATCTGACTGGATGTCGAGTGTGGTTTGACGAGAGACTGGAAGTGGAGGGTTAAACTCGCCAAAGCTGAGAAGTTGCTTTGTTTCCTAGATGTCCTGAGCTAGGAAGTAACACGCCCCAGGCTAAATACCAAGTGGGATTTTCCTGTGGGGAATTGATTCCCTCTTGGGGGATAGGGAGAGAGAAGAAAGCACTTTTAGTCTAAAGTACTCTCCTCCTCCACCTCTTTTTACCCCCCCCCCCACCCCCCCAAAAAAAAATTGTTCTCTCCGTGGCTATTTGAGAGGAGAAATAGCAGCAGTGAGCCCTGGAAGGTTTTCTTGAATGGTGGCAAGTAACATTTTCAAATCCTTATCGCTACATCTTGTAAGTGAATTCTATTGTATTCCTTGTTGTGCAGTAGTTTTGTATTACATTTGTCCAATGAAATGGAACAAAAATTGCTTTACATAGGAACAGGTGGAGGCCATTTGGCCTCTTGAGCCTGTTCTGCCGTTCACTCAGATCATGGCTAATCTGTATTATGACTCCCATTGACCCACCTTGGTTCCGTAAACCCTTAATACCCTCGCCTAACAAAAATCTTATCAATCTCAGTTTTGAAATTTTCAATTGACCCCCAGCCTCAACAGCGCTTTGGGGGAGAGAGAGTTTCAGATTCCCATTCCCCTTTTGTGTGAAGAAGTGCTTCCTGACATCAACCCTGAACGGCCTGGCTCTAATTTTAAGATCATTTAAATGAAGAGAGACTGTAAAATGCTGCGGTACAGAGAGACCTGGGGGTGCTGGTGCATGAAACACACAGTTACTATGCAGATACAGCAAGTAATTAGGAAGGTAAATGGAATGTTGGCCTTTATTGCAAGGGTGATGGAGGGAAATCTTGCTATCACTGCACAGGACATCGGTGAGACCACACCTGGAGTACTGTGTACAGTTTTGGTCTCCTTATTTAAGAAGGGATATAAAGGTGCAGCGTCGAGGTTCCAGAATCCGGACTCCGGGACGATCGGTGGCAGGGTCGTCCGTAATCTGTAAAATGTTCCGGAATCCGGACACTGCTGACCTCAGGGCCCCGCCGCTGCCGACCTTGGGCCTCTCCTCGCCTCACCGCCGCTGCCCTTACCTCGGGGCCTCCTTGCCGGCCCGCCCGACGACCTCCTCGACGGGGTCGTATGGCCTGAACAGCTCCTCGCCGGGGACCCCCCCCCCCCGACCCCCTGACGTTCCCAAATCCTGAACCTGGGCTCAGGTGTTTCTGGATTCGTGACATCAAAAAACAAATCTAAGTCTGGGAAAGCCTGGAATCTGGAACGGCCTCGGTCCCGAGGGTTCTGGATTTTAGGCGCTGCCCCTGTACTTGCATTGGAGGCAGTTCAGAGAAGGTTCACGAGGTTGGTTCCTGAGATGAAGGTGTTTTCTTATGAAGAAAGGCCGAGCAGGTTGGGCCTATACTCAATGTAGTTTAGAAGAATGCGAGGTGATCTTATTGTAACATATAAGATTCTGAGGAGGCTGGAGAGAGGATGTTTCCTCTCGTGGAGTAATCTAGAACTAGGGGGCATAGTTTTAGAATAAGGGGTCACCCATTTAAAACTGAGATGAGGTGGAATTTCTTCTGAGGGTTGTGAATCTTTGATTCTCAACCCCAGAAAGCTGTGGCGGCTGGATCATTGAATATATTTAAGGTGGAGATAGACAGTCTTTTGAACTACAGGGGAGTCGAGGGTTATGGGGAGTGGGATGTGGAGTTGAGGCCGAGATTGAATCAGCCAATATCTTCTTTAATGGTGGAGTAGGCTCGAGAGGCCAAATGGCCTACTCCCGTTGCTATTTCTTATGTTATGTTGTGCCCTCCTTGTTCTGGACTCCCCCCACTAGAGGAAATAGTTTCTCTCTACCCTATCAAATCCTTTAATCATCTTTAACACACCAATTAGATCACCCCTTAACCTATGCTCAATGGAGTTCAAGTCTAAATGCAACCTGTCCTCATAATTTAACACCTTAGTCCCGGTATTCTATTTTGCAAATTAAAAGTATTAGTGAGTTCCCCTTGGAATGATCTAATCTGGAGAGTTAGTGTATAAGTACTGTGAGGGGAGGCAGCAGAGGGAACTGTGGGCTGCATTAACTGAACCTTTTGATCTGGTTACAAAAATACCTTGTTGCACGTGGGACCTAAACATTAATCTGCCTTCAGTACCAAAGCATTGCAGTGCAGCAATCTGTTAATTCTGTGTAAGCGCTCTGACACTGATGTTTGTTATTTGGCAATGGACACTTGCCTATGTTGCTGGTAATTCTCTACTTGAAGATGAGACTTCAAAGTCACGCTGATTAAAACCGTGTCTTTATCATCAGTTCGCTGTCAAACTTGGCTGGCCATCGGGGATTCCTTCCAGTTAAGCTGTTGCACCTGGCTGCAACAATGGACCCGATCTGCAAACGGTACATGTTCATTCCATGGAGTTACTCTTTTTTGTGTGGCGCATCCCCCTTAATTCATGGGTTTAGATGCAAGATTGATCAACTCTCGTTCAGTGACTGATCTTGTGCTTGGGTGCTAAACTTCAGAGCAGGTTGTGTCCTCTGGGACCTTTTGATCTTCATTTTTATATAGATGTGAAACCAGGGCTGGAAAGATTCCATTTGCCAACTGTCCCGAGGCATGTTGCCTTCGAGTTCTGACGAGGCTGGAAGACGAATGAATTTGCCAGCCTGTAAGTATCACCGTAGCAATTTTTCCTCGTTCTCTGATCCGTCATGCATTTTCCCTTTTGAGCTTTGCTGCTGTGACAGCTTGTTTTTATTTTGCTCTACTGTAATCTACTTTCCCAAGCTGAGAAAATAGGCAGGCCCAGCCTGCTGCTCTCGAGCGTCCCGGGGAAACGGACTGTATTGGGCCTGTGTCCCACTGAAGGCTGGGCTGCACTGTGCAGTCACTTAACTCCTTGCACAGCACATTGAAATGTACCGAGAGGTCCAGCATCCAGACAGGCAATGTATTCTCTCACATGAGTACATGTGCAATTAATGGAGCACTGGTAGTCTGCATTGCACTTTGCTATTGCGTATCAGTATCATCTGCAGTGTTCTGCAAGTTGTAGGTAGGGCTGTATGCTTTTTTTCATGAACTGTTTGATTTTAGGAAACCTCCTTTAGTGTGCAAATCTGAAGTCCCACAAAAGTGTCTGGTGCTTTCTAGGAACATGATACAAGCTATTTTGAACTGGTCAACGCCCATGTAACTGGCAAGTGGGTCTTTGTGAACAGTTGTACTGTTACACTTGTGTTCACAGCAAAAGGCAGTTCCTATAAACTGTCATGAACTGAAACTGTATACTTTCTATGGGACCAAAGGTTACCCCTAAATTCTGGTACAGTACACTGGAGATGTTGGATGCCTGCCACGTTGTTCTGTCTACTCTGAAAGGTGGTAAATATCACACTAATAGACCATTTTATGTTCAGGCTAGAACTAATATATTTATTTGCAAGATGATAAAGCAAGTTAATGTGCAAATACTTGGTAAACAATGAGTGAGATCAATCCCAATCCCCAAGGGGTCAAACTATTTTCAGAACATTCAATGAATAGCATTGAAAAGCAGAGAAGTTATGTTAAACTTGTATAGAACCTTGTCTGGACCACACTTGGAGTAATGTGCACAGTTCAGGTCTCCATATTAAAGGATATAGAGGCATTGGAGACAGTGCAACAAAAAGATTTACACGGATGATACCAGAACTGAGTATACAACTATTGGGAAAGACTGAACCGGCTGGGGCTCTCTTTAGAAAAGAGGACTGAGGGGTGACCTAATAGAGGTATTTCAGATTATAAAAGGTTTGACAGGATAGACATCGAGGAAATGTTCCACTTGTGAGAGAGTCTAAAACTAGAGGCCATAAATACAAGATGGTCACTACCTCTACCCAGAGAGTGGCGAGAATGATTAACCTGCAATCAGATAGTGGTTGAGGCGAATAGCGTAGATGTATTTAAGGGGAAGCTGGATAAACACGAGGGAGAAAGGAATAGAAGGATATATTGATGGGGTGAGATGAAGTCGGCTGGTGTGGAGACGTGTTGGGCTGAATGGTCTGTTTTCTATGCTGTAAATTCTATGTAACATTAGAAGAAATGGCCTATCGTAGACCACCTGATGCAAAGGGTGAGATGCAGTTTATGGCCATCCCAAGGAGCCCAACTGTTAATTAGACCAAAGTGGAACTGAACTTAAAGTTGAGCAGCTACAGCAGTGCCTTTGTGCCAAAACATCTTAATTTCTCAAGTGTTGATATCTCCATGTTAATTATCTAACTCTTGATGACGGTAAGTATGTGCCTAGAAAGTTAGTATTGTGGAAGTGCGGGTGTTTGAATTTGCTATCTGATTTAAGACCTCCCGGTCTCGCGCTCTCTGTGCATGTCTCGCTCTGCAGGCTGCGGCCCCAGAGTATACTTGCTAGATTTGCTAAGACTGGCCGCCAGCAAGACATGCTTTCACTACACCTTCCTGGGAGTTGGTGGCCCCAGCACCCTACTAAACCCAAGAGAAGCTAGAACGTCAGGAGCTGCTTGTGTGCATTTAAACTTTCTAACCTTCATCGTCGCTGGGTCAAAATCCTGGAACTCGCTCCCTAACAGTACTGTGGGAGCACCTTCACCACACGGACTGCAGCGGTTCAAGAAGACAGCTCACCACCACCACCTCTGGCGATTAGGGATGGGCAATAAATGCCAGCCTGACCAGCAACGCCCACATCCCATGAATGAATTTTTTTTAAATGCCGAAGTGCTCTGCAGGCCTATAGAGACCAATAGCTGATCCGAAATGTGAAAGAGGCAGAGTGGCACTTAGAGGATGTTCTCGAGACAGGAATCTTTTATGAAAAACAAAGGAAATGAGCTGCTTTATTTAAATCCACATCTTCAACTGCAAAACTGAGAGAAGGCCGGTCAGAACCTAATGTGCTGAAGTGTTTTATTTTTCTTTGAACAGGTGCAGGAGAACTCCCCGGGATACTGGGCTGGTCTGGAACCGTTCTTTGATTTTATCATTTCAGCGGGCGACACAAGGCTGGTGAGTTTACATTCTTGGTTCTTTCATGTCCGCCATCTGTCTGGTGATTTACATTTGAAGCCTTTCTGTATCAGGCGGGGATGCTTACTGGCATCAAAATGGTCACATGGCTGTAGAAAAGAGAAACCTAATATCAAAAGTTTTATATACGCACTCTTCCTGTCAATGAATCATTGCCTTCCGCTGCACCTTTTTTTGTTTTGCTGTGTGCTTTTCTGTTGGGATTAAATTTACCCATTCATTTAATTGGCCTCTCTGTTTACCAAGCTAGGTAGCACTGTTGCTTGTAGATTGCTGTGACCTTCCTGATGTGTCATGATAAGTAGTACTGTTCTACTACAGGTACAACGCCTGAAATCCGGAAACGTTGTACATGTATCTCCACATCGCCAACTACCTTGGAGATGCATAAATCAAGCCACACGCCCGATTCTGGTTGCCGTCTCTTACGGCTGCTGCTTCTGTGACTGGATCTCTGCCTACCTTGGCCTACTTAACCTCTTGACCCGATCTCTGCAACTGCTGACTCCTGCTTCATGCCACAGTCCCAGTGCTAAAAGCTGCATTCCTGGCTGTGGCTGATTTTAAAGATGTGAAGAGTGTTTGGCTCAGTCCTACAAGAGCCACTAGTATTGTATTTAGAATCAGTCCTCTTGGCCAGTTTGGGGTGGCATGGTGAGGATTAATTAAGGGCATCACTCTTGTACAGGTGGGCTGGAAGGGTTAGCTTGCTTGCAGCCAGAAACATTGGTGGCTGCCTATGTACTTCCAGTAGTTTGTGGCAGGGGAAGGAGAGAGAAATACCTTTTTTGAGGTAGTACTACTGACTGCCAGAAACACCATTGGTACCTCACTTACAGCACAATAATACAAATGGGCTATTCATTCCTGTGGCTTTTCCGTTTCATTATGCCAGAACTGCAACGTAATCAAATTGGTCTTCTATGTGTTCACTGCCGTTTTGAGTAGCTTAACTGTCAAAATCTCTCTGCCCAATTTGTGAGGCATTGGATACAAAACTTGGCATTATGGGGTTCTAATTTCCCACGGCACATTCCCTCTGGGAATTTGTTACACAATGCTGCAATAGAGCGAGGAGGAGAATCGTCAGTGTTCTTCCTGTCGTGTTTGGCATGCATGGTTGCATTGCTATAGAAAACCGCATTTAACGCTGATGAAAGAGCCCTGAGACGACAATGAAGTGTGGAGCTTGGCTTACAGCTGGATTCTGCAGCATTAATGCTTTCCGTGTTGTTTCTTGTGTGTGGGAGGCATGTCTTGCCCGTGAATTAGATCTTTCTCATGGGTGGAAAAATGCCATGCAGCACTATTGCAGTCATCTTTTACGCACATCATTGTGTTGACTCTCAGCTCGTTGAACAGCGTTTTAGTTTCCCCCTTCCCCCATCTCTCCTGATGGATGTTGGGATAAAGTTCCATGGGTACCAGTATCTAGAATCATAGAAATTTACAGCACGGAAGGAGGCCATTTCGGCCCATCGTATCCGTGCCGACCGACCAAGAGCCATCCAACCTAATCCCACTTTCCAGCTCTAGGTCCGTAGCCCTGCAGGTTACGGCACTTCACGTGCACATCCAAGTGCTTTTAAATGAGGTGAGGGTTTCTGCCTCTACCACCCTCTGGGTAAAGAAATTTCCCCTTGTATCTCCTCTATTTACCCCCCCCCCCCCCCAATTACTTTAAATCGATGTCCCCTGGTTATTGACCCCTCTGCCAAGGGAAACTGGTCCTTCCTATCCACTCTACCCAAGCCCCTCATAATTTTATACACCTCAATCAGATCTCTGATGTTTTGGTCAAGAGGTCACTCTCCGTGCATGCTGGCAACCTGTGCATTACAATGGGGCGAACTCCCTGCTCTTCTGTAAATAATGCCATGTGATAGTTAACATCCACCAGAGCAGGAAGACATCCTGAGTTTAATGTCTTCGAAACATAGAAAATAGGTGCAGGAGTAGGCCATTCGGCCCTTCGAGCCTGCACCGCCATTCAACAAGATCATGGCTGATCTCCCCCAACGCCCCCTCCACACCCCCCGACCCCCCCCAGCCGCAAGGACCACATCCAACTCCCTCTCGAACACATCCAATGAACTGGCATCAACAACTCTCCGCGGTTGGGAGCCCCACAGGCCAACAACTCCCCGAGTGAAGAAGTCTCTCCCGATCCTAGCCCCAAACAGCCCATCCCTTATTTGAAGTGTCCTCTGACACGGCAGCATTAGATTCTGCTCACCTCTTTGGGGTGGGGCTTGACCCCACAACCTTCTAACTAAAAACATAAGAAATAGGAGAAGGCCATTCAATAAGATCACGGCTGATCTTCGACCTCAACTCCACTTCGACCTCAACTCCACTTTCCCGCCCTATCCCCATATCCCTTGATCACCTCAGTGTCCAAAAATCTATTGATCTCGGCCTTGAATATACTCAACGACTGAGCATCCACAGCCCCCTGGGGTAGAGAATTCCAAAGATTCACCACCCTCTGAGTGAAGTTAGTCACTTTTTTCTAATCATTTTTTTTTCCTTCCTACTTTTAGGATAAAGATGACAACGCACTGAGGGAGCTGTTAGTAGGCAATGTGGAAAAGTCTCTTAAAATGGCCATTTACAACACCAAGACACAGGCTGTCCGGGAAGTCAGCGCAACACCCAGTAACCTGTGGGGTGGACAGGGGCTGCTTGGAGTCAGCATTCGATTCTGCAGTTTTGAAGGAGCAAATGAAAATGTTTGGCACATTTTGGTATGTAAAGTGCTCCCTGAGCATGTTTGATGGACTGCCAAAGTTAAGTAACCCAGTCACTGAGTGTAAGCTGGCCACAGTGGTGTCATTCTACCTAGAAAGCACTGCAGGAAGGAATTCTAGGTGGTTTCCCACTGGTGAGGAGCAATAAAACCCACATCAGAGTGTGGTTCAAACGCATAGCAGAGGAGTTTACAAAATACATTGCGAGTGTCGGGCTGCCTCCAATCCCCAGAGCTGTGCATCTTAAAAGCGCTTGGAGTAAACAGGAGGGATATTGTGACCATAGAAACATAGAAATTTACAGCGCAGAACCGCGCCGGCCGACAAAGAGCCACACGGCCCTCGGTCAGCAGCCCTGAAGGCTACATATAAACTTATGAACAATGGCGGAAAGATAAAGAGCACCCAGCCCAACCAGTCTGCCTCACACAACTGCGACACTCCTTGCACCGAAACATTCTACACTCCACCCCAACCGGAGCCATGTGATCTCCTATTCGATGCAGAATTGTGTGGTGGGGGATAATTATTTGGCGGGCGGGAGAGTGACGGAAAAGTTGGTAAGAGCAGAACCAGCCGAAGCAAGAAAAATCCAAGTAAGAGGAAGAAAAAGGCGGTCTGGAATGTGTGCCCCTGACAGGCACCTGCAGGTCCCCGCACTGACTTCCTGTAATGAAGTGTCCCTTAGCCGGAGGGGACTGGTCTTTCTGTACGTTCACTCGGCACCATTGATAGAGAAAAATAAAAAAATATCTTGGTGCTGCTTCCTGTAATTAGGAATTCTGAAGAGCGAGTATAAACAGATTTAAATCAAAACAGTTAATCGGTTAATGCTGGAAACATTCAGCAGGTCAGGCAGCATCTCTCTCTCTTTCTCTCTCTCTATCTCTCCCCATTATTTAGTTGTAAAATGTGCCTATATATAGTACGTTTATATAATTCCATTTTTTTATCCATGTCTCTTGAAGATGGTGATATTTGTCTGAATAATAAGTGACTGGATTTCTGCTTGGAGTTGATGTTAGTCCCCCGTCCATGTCTGTGATTAACTGGTTGGGAAAGTTCCTCGGGTTTTACAACTGGGTAATCCCACTTTGAGGAATTGTGGCCTGTAGTGTAGTCTCCCTATAAAACTGGCTAGTCATGGAGACTGAATCACTTTCCTCTTCAAAAATCTTCTGGGATGGGGGGGATTGTCCTAATGAGGAGAGATTGAGCAGACTAGGCCTATATTCCCAAGAGTTTAGAATAATGAGAGGTGATCTCATTGAAACATAAAATTCATACAGGGCTTGACAGGGTAGATGCAAGGAGGATATTTCCCCTGGCTGGGGAGTCTCGAACCAGGGGTCAGTCTCAGAATAAGGGGTTGGCCATTTAGGACTGATGAGAAATTTCTTCACTCCGAGGGTGGTGAATCTTTGGAATTCTCTACCCCAGAGGGCTCTGGAGGCTCAGTCTTTGAGTATATTCAAGATAAAGATCGATAGATTTTTGGATATTAAGGGAATAAAGTGTTTGGGGAGCGGGTAGGGAAGTGGAGCCAAATCCATGATCGGATCAGCCATGATCTTATTAAATGGCGGAGTAGGCTTGAGAGGCCGAATGGCCTACCCCTGCTATTTCTTATGTTCTTCCTGCAATGACCTAGTGCATAAAGGAATGACCGAGTTATGCAGACCGAAAGGTCGCAAGTTTGATCCCTGGTCTCTGCTGAACCCAGGCAGGCCAGAGGTATGGGTGCTACAATTGGATGCTGGACTGGGGTGGGGCAATATCCGCTCGGAACCCAGTTTCTGCTGGGAAGTTTGCGTGTGTGAAACCTCTGAGGATACGATTGTGCTGAGCTGTGGTGCCCTAGCCGGCTGATGCTGGCCATATTTGCACACGAGGAATGGCGATCTGGGTGAGGTACTGAGAAGGAACAGTCGGCAATCTCTGCAAATAAATGACCATGAATTCTCTCGTGATATTTTCATCGTTTGGGTGAGGTGTTTGTAAGAGTTACTCACTTTGTCTGTCTGTGTGTGTGTGTGTGTGTGTGTGTGTGTGTGTTTAACTCTATTGTGGCCTTTCCTACAGGAAGTGGAGCCCAATTCCCCTGCTGCACTGGCTGGTCTGAGGCCATATACAGACTACATAATCGGAGCTGAAGCCATCCTCCGTGAGGTAACTGTAAATTGTTTC